>NW_008668790.1:0-322 GCF_000695815.1 Acanthisitta chloris
CAGCCTGAAAAACCGAGCAACAGGTCCAGGCTTGTCTGTTGATTTTTCAGCCGTGGGGCAGGGATTTTTGCCACATTGTCTCTCCAAAGTCCTGCCATTCCGAAGTAGAAAATAGCAGGTGGGCGTCAGAAAAGTGACCCCAGCACTGCCGTAACTTGATCAATTTGCATAACTGTTTCGCTGTGATGTCATCCGTCCCTCTCTTAGAGAGTAAACAGCGAGTGACTAACTTAGAACTGCTTACACCTATTGTGCAGTGGCTCAGAATCGCTTGCACCGTTGTGCAGTGGCTGCAGTTTCGCCGAAACCCCGGTCGCTCGCT
>NW_008668790.1:426-6219 GCF_000695815.1 Acanthisitta chloris
GCCCTCTCTTAGCAGCGCACCCTCAGCCGAGGTTTCCCACTCCCCTCCTCTAGCTGCTTACCGCAGTCATGGAGAAATCAGTCGCTCCAAATCATCTTCTTAAATCATGCTGCAAGCTGGACTGATCAGGGATGTCTCACATCCTCTGCTACCAGATGTTGGAGTGGGATCCGGACCTGGAGTAACGCTGAGTCTCAATATGAGTATGGTCATGTCCCTTTTCGCAGAGCCATTCCTCCACAAAGTACTGGCTGGCCTTTGGCCCTTCTAATTTTCTCGCTGTGTGACTTCACAATATACTTGTAGTCTTCCTGAGCTGCTTGCCCCTTTTTGTCTAGAGGTCATAAATTCTCTTTTTCTCCCTGAGTTTCAGACAAAGTTCTCTGTTCAGTGTTCTGGGTTGCAGTGTGGGTGTAGCCAATCTATTGTCATCTCCACAAGCTGTTAAAGCAAGTGGGGCAGTGATCATTATCTCCTCCTGGTCCCTGATGGCTCCCTCAGGGGGCTGTCTCTGTTTAATGGGCTGGGACCCAGAGATGCATAGATTAACATCTTCCCATTGTGAGATGGGCGGGGGGAGCCAAGCATTCCCGCATGGGGGTGGGGAGCCAAGCTTTCCCACAGGGATACAAACTCGGGTTTGGACCAGCGCAGGGACCCTTTTTTACCTGCTAGATTCCCAGAGGACAAGAGCTGCCACTGAACCTTCAGGAGAGGATCGGATCTGCGGGATCACTGCTCCAACAGACCCATCACTTCAGGAGGACTGAACCACCATTTAATCAGACTACTATCAATGCCCTGACTGACAGGGTGTCAGGTTACTTTCTGACTCTGTCAGGTTACTTTCTGACTCTGTCAGTGGTTTGTTTTTGTACTGTTGCATTTGTTGTTTTGGTTTTTTGTACTTGTTGTTGTTTTGTTTGTTTTTCATATTAAATTGTACTTCTGACCCCACAGTCTCTCACCGGTTTGCTTTCAAACCAGCACACTCAGCCAGGCTGATATTCCTGCAAGTTTGTCTTTTGGCGCAGGGGAGAGGAGGATAGCTTCTGCACCTCTAAGATTTACTTCTTAAAGACCACCCAGCCTTTCTGGACTCCTTTGTCCTTCAGGATAGCATCCCAATGGACTCTCTCAACCAGTCTTCTAAACAAGCCAAAATCTGACATCTGGAAGTCCAGGGTGCAGTTCTGCTGAAACCACTTCTTGCTTCTCTGAGAATCAAAATATCTTCATTTCATGACTGCTGAGCCCAAGAAGGCTCTAACCCTGCCATGACCCACCAGCTCTTCTCTGTTCACAAACACAAGTTCAGTGGGTGTCTTCCCCAGTTGGCTTACTCACTAGTTGTGCCAGGAAGTTTTCTGCCACACACTTCAGGAATCTCCTGGACTGTTTCCTCTCTGCTGCATTGTATTTCCAGCAGATATGTAGTCAGTTGAAGTCTCCCATGAGAGCAAGGGCCAGCGATCATAGGTCTTCTCCCAGCTGCTTATAGAATATTTCATCTATATCTTCATCCTTGATTTATTTACTATCTTATGGATATGTAAATGTGTATTTAGTTGCATATTACTGGGAACTTGGAAGGTTCTTAAACAATTCTGACATTCAACCAGAACCACTAATCTTGCCCTGACACTAAGATACAGCTTTAACATCAGACTCTTGAGACTGAATGTTTTGCATCTGTTCCATTTAGCAATGCTGAGCTGTGGTGCTGTGACCACACACTGTCCTCATTGTAATGTTGCCCAAGATGGGTTTAACCTAACTGCTGTTGCCTGAACAGCAGTTGCTGATTTATGTCATCAGCAACCCATACCACTTTGGCAGTGTCTTCATTTAAACATGCAGGAGTATTTGCTTTGTATTGATCTGTAAAGGACAGTTCTCACTGCAATGCCCACATATGTGTGATGTTTTCAGTGGTCTATGAATTTCTTGAACAAGGTTGTCAGTCAGAACACCTCCTTGATAGTGCCAGGTCAGTTCCATGACTTCAGACATGGCTTACAGCAACCATTGGCCACTGTCACCAGGCAGAAACTGAAAGTCGCACATGGGTGTTTCATCACTCTTCATCTGATGTAAGCCTCAGTGCACAGAGACAAGTGAAATAATCCAAGAAACATAGACAATTTGCACCTCACATGCTTCAGTATTCTTTTCCTTCCTTACACACCTTATCAAATGTTGAACTTGAATAATCCTTTTGAATGCACAAGACTTAACATACTGAGTTAGATTTTGGAAATAAGGATCTCTCCACCTTCGTGAAAAAGGGGGCATGTCTATGGCTAATTGCTGTGTTTCTGTATTACTGGCTATTCTGGATAAAGCATGTCTGCAGTATCCTACAGAATGCACAAATGCTTTATATTGTTCCCATGAGCCAGTGCATATGGATGATAGGATTACCTTATACAAAGACCAGCATTTGAACATGCATACCTCTCCTTAAAATAGCAATGCAAAACAATATGGAGTGGGAGGGGTAGGATTTATTGGGGAGGTGGTAAGGAGGTGGCTACAGATTATTAAAATATCTATTAATAGGGGTTTTTTTGTGGCATCCATTTCCATGGTAACAAAATAGCTCATGCAATCATGTCCTCACTCTTTGCTTTCTCAATATAAACAGCTGGGAACTGAGATGCACAGGTGAGAAGACTAAAACCCCAATGTCAGAATTGGATTTCTGCCCCAGAGAGAGTACTAAAATCTAGATTCCTGAAGTCCTACTCATTTTCTTAACACAAACTCATCTATCTCTTTACTGTAGGACAAAGTAATCAAATAATTATTCACCAAATAAATTAATGCTTTTCATTTTTGTCTGTATGTTTTCCTAATCATCTTGATTGATTTACATGCATCAGGTAAAACAAAGATGCTTCTTCTGTCATTTGAAATATTTGGAGAGAATTAAAAAGATTGTCTCAGAGGTCCAGAAGAGGATTCCTGCCTCAGTGAGAGCATGTAGAAGAACATGAACTGGACAAGTCCAGAAAAGGAGCGTCATGAGAAGTTCTATCTCTGCATAATGGGAGGTGACCTTCATTAAAACCAAAATCTCTGATTCAGCTGAAGTTGGAACAACGTAAAGAAAAGTGACCTAAAGTCACAGAGAATTAGTAGTGTCAGTGAGTTCACAGATCACGTATTTTTACCCACAATTAGATTTTCTTAGGGTAAAACCCTCCCAGGAAAGCTAAGCACTGTCATGCCGAGTGTGAGAGGTTTTAGCACCCAACCACCTTCATTCACACAATGTTTGACACAGGTCAGAGGACATGGGCAGAGCAAGGCTAAATCAGGGCACACCACCTAGATGTGCTAGAGCTCCAGCACTGACTAAGGAAGCCCTGGATCACCATCCCAGAGGGTCTTTCCCCTCTAAGTATCTTGCTGGCATTCACATTCTAAGAGCTAAGCCTCAGCCAAGGTTTGTTTACTCTGCACAGTTGCTTGTCAGCTTTAGCCCAAAGCTTCCCTCAGCCCTAGTCCCGCAGGGCACAAGGAGCTCTGCTGTGTGTAGGTTAGTCCTTAATGGCTTCCCACATAACTTCCCTTCAGCTGACAGGACAATGATTACCACAGTTATACTGCAATAACAATTTACTTTCGCACTGTAGTCTTCTATTAAAGACTCTGAACTAGAAGAAACATTGTCACATTAGGTTCCTTCCCTGATAGGGCGTAAGTAAAACCTTCCTTGTGAGCAGTGTAACCTGTGCATGGAAGCACAACCACAGCACATTTCAATTCTGCAGATAGAACCTTTCAGCCCAATCTATTTCCTGCTTAGTTTCTGAAGGATTTCAACATCTGAGCTGCACAGACACTGCACATTCATCTCCAAATGAAAATTAATTTATTAAAAAGCACTGACTTGAGGGAGACATGAGTGACTACATCTGTCAGATCCATTACAAGGACTTTTGGAAGCATTAATTCTCCTTCACCAGTGTCCCACTGTGTAACACTACGGTGGCACTGCAAGACGCAACCTAAGTTTTTTCCACCAAAAATGAAATATTTAGTTGGATTTTTGTGAATGTTTCCATGTTGCAACAAAATCCTTTTTTTTCTTCCAAATGAAACATTATTTCTGAGGAAACTAGTCTTCTAGCATGAGGAAAAATGGTGGAAAACACTTGATCTGTTCCAACATGACTTTGAGCTTCCAAAATGTGAATTCTGGAGCTGGAAGCTGGGGTCTCATGAGCCTTTTCCCTCACAGATGCTGTTGTGAGGCCCAGCAGCAGAGAGAAGCAGTCAGGTCAGTATCACTGACACTGGACTTTGCTCTGTGTGTGACTCTTTCAACTCTTGCCTCAACCTTTGCTTTTCCTGTGGGAACAGCCAGTGGTACCTCCCAAGCTGTTCACTGGATCCCATCCTACATCTCACCTGAATGAGGCTGTTGGCCACCTGAGCTCCCCTCCCTCCTCCTGGGAGTAATTCTGGCCATCCGGGCTCTTGTATTCTGTGTGGTGGATGCACGTGGCTCAGATATCTCCCAAGATGAACACTGTGCTTCTTGTTTGGAGAAATATCAGAAACAAAAGGGCTATGTGCTAAATATTATTTGTTTTACTTTTTTCTTTGACTACCTTTACTAATTTTACCTTCTCTCCAAAAAAAGAGGATCACCCTATAGTCACACCGGTAAGAGCCATACATATTCTTTTACAACATTCCTTTCAACATTGATGCACAAGCCCATTTCCCCACACTGAACTCCAACTGGTTGTACCATCAAGCTGCACCTTTCCTCTGACTGTACATCAGCAAACTATATATTTTTCACTCATGCCATAGACAGAAATTTTGTTAGGCACTATTGGAACATTTCTGTGATGAAAGTCTGTAGAGCCTTTCACTCCTGACTCCTCTGGAACTACCACTCCAGAACTTTTTCAGGAGCCCTTCCTATGATGTGAGTGCAGCAGCATTTCCTGTAGACCTGAGGTTCCTGGGGCGCCTTGGCTGACAGTGAGGATGAGGGAAAAGCACCAGGATAACAGAGCAGAGAATGTGTCAGGGAAGCAGCCATTTATTTCCTTTCTCTGCAAGATTTGCTCCAGTCCTGCTTGCTCCGCTGGTAGGTTGGCTTCTTGCTGGGCTGAGGAGAGTATGGAGGCCTAGGGGCCTTCCATTTTCGGGGGCACCAAGGCCTCCCAGGTGATTGGCTCCTGTCTTGACCAAGATCAAAGGGGCTGCAACTGAGGCCCTGGGCAGAGGGACCTGCCTCTGTCACGACTGCCTGCCCTGGCTCCTCCTGGGGCTCTGTGGGGATGGGCACAGATGGGAGGTAGCTGGGACCTCCCTGGGGAACAACCTCCAATGTGCTGCCTTTGTACTCCACCTGAGAGACTGCAGGGCTGCAGGAGGAGGCCAGTTTGGGTGCAGGACTCTCCCCCTGGAAGGTGGTGCAGCTGGAGCTACTGGAGCTGGAGGTGGTTTCAGGGCTGTTGATCTCATCCCTGGCAGTGTGGGAGTGAAGCAGCCTCCAGGCTGTCTCACTGCACCGCCTCTCAATGTCACTGATGACACTGTTGACCAGTGGTCCTGCATGCTCCTGGAGGAGAGGCTGCAGCCTCTCTACCAAGACCTCTGCATCTGGACCGTACACACAGAGACCATGCAGGATGCTGGTCTCTGCAGTCTCTACCAGCCACCATTGGTCCCAGTATATTCCCACCAGTCTCTGGCGCAGCAGGGGCAGCACAGCGTCCAAGAGGTGCTGTTGTTGCTGGAAAAGTCCTGCCCAGACCTCAGGCA
>NW_008668791.1:0-211 GCF_000695815.1 Acanthisitta chloris
TACCTTTGTGTGAAACATCATATGGATGTTAGCAAATGCTGACAAAACTGGTTTAATACGAAACCAATTAAACCAATAATAAGTATTGGTTTAATATGAAATAGAAGCTTAGGAAGAAGCTTCTTATGATGCACAACAATGCTTATCTGAGGTGAAGAAAAGAAACCCAGCGGGTTAAGTCTGAAGTAAACATGACTGTATTTTAAATCAA
>NW_008668791.1:332-1110 GCF_000695815.1 Acanthisitta chloris
CCAAACAAACCATCTCCCCCGCCAAAAAAACCCCCACAGACCTCCATGTTTAAAAACGCTATTTTTTTATCTGATGGGATGCTATACAAAGCATCCAATACCACAAAACCATTAAAAAAGTGTCAAAATAGAAAAATTAAGCATGATCCGTGATACCCAGATGGTATTTTAGAAGTGTAGGAGCAAAGTTTAAAAAAGTCTGTTTGTTCTAGAAATACGAGCTAGCTCAGAAGACCTCTTGAAGTATGAGACCTGGAACAGAACTAATTCCAAAATGTATCTACTGGCCCTCACTCAAGCATGACAGCAGGGTGTTAAGCACAAGAAATAGAATACTCAAGACTCACTGAAGCTACATGAGATTCCTGCATCCTCACGTGGGTAGCTGAAGTGAATCCAGAGAGAGAATCATAACAAGGATTCTACTCAGACATAATATACCAATAAAGCAGTTCTCATGCAATTATTCGGCCTATATACGAGTATTACAGCCGGCAGGTAGTTCCCCCCCAGCTGTGGGAAAATATAGAGACTTAGGTAGCAGAACCATGTAAGCATTTTTAGCATCAGTGAAATATGTGGCTTTCACACTACAAGAAAATTGTAATTCTGACTTTTTGTCAGTATCGTGCCCCACGTTGGGCACCAAAATTTGTGCTGGTTTGAAAAGCAAACCAGTGAGAGAATCTGAGTCAGAAATACAATTTAATAGGGAAAACAAAAAAATAAATGCAACAAAAAAAAAAATAACCTGACAGTGATACCGAGAAGCAGACTG
>NW_008668792.1:0-2359 GCF_000695815.1 Acanthisitta chloris
GGGATGCTGGGACTGGGATGCAGAAATGGAGGGACAGGGACATAAGGGATCAGGACACGGACATGGGGGACTGGGATGGGGACTGGAACCGGGGGGTACAGAGCAGGGACACGGGGGACAGGATGGGGACACAGGGGAATGGGGCAGGGACATGGGGGAATGGGATGGGGGGAAACAGGATTGAGGAGTGGAGGGACCATGACCCAGCCCAGGAGGAAGGAGGAAGGGACACAGGGATGCTGGGACTGGGATGCAGGAGTGGAGGGACAGGGACATAGGGGACCGGGACACAGACAGGGGGACCGGGACAGGGAGGAACAGGAGTGGGAATGAGGATGTTGGGACTGGGATGTGGAGGGAGCAGGACATAGACGCACAGGCACTGGGACCATGACAGGTGTGTGGAGGGACATGGGAGACCAGGACCAGGACTGGGACAGGGAGAGGGAGGAACAGGATGGGGAACAGGGATGGTGGGACCAGGATGCAGGGGGACTGGGACTGGGACCAGGATGTGTAGGATGAGGACATGGGAAACCAGGACAGGAATACAGGGACAATGAGACCAGGACAGGTGCATGGAGGGACTGGGACAGGGATATAGGGGACCAGGATGTGGTGGGACCAGGACACAGCCACAGGGATACTGAGACCAGAACAGGTGTGTGGAGGGACAGGGACACGGGGGACATGGGCCAGGACATGGGAGACAGGAGCAGGGACATGGGGATGCTGGGACCAGGGTGTGGGGGGACTGAGACCAGGATATGGGACCAGGACATGGACATAAGGGACCAGGACACAGAAATGGGGGCACTGGGCCCAGGACATGTGCATAGAGGAATAGGAATATAGGAGACCAGACTCAGGACATGGGGGGACCAGGACACGGGAGACTTGGACAGGGACATAGGGAACAGGGGCAGGGACATGGGGGACAAGGACCAGCGTATGTGGGGACCCTGGGACAGGAGCACTGGGAGAAGGACACAGGAGACCAGGACAGGCACATGGAGGGGTGGGCACAGGGACACAAGGAACTGGGACAGGGACATAGGGGACCAGGACTGGGACAGGGACAGTGGGACCAGGACAGGCCCATGGGGGGACCTGAGACCAGGACTGGGACCTTGGGGAACCAGGTCACAGGAGACCAGGATAGACACATGGGAAACTGGGACTGGGGCACTGGGTCACTGGGAACAGGATGTGTGGAGACCCCAGGAATGGGACAGACACTGGGATCAGGACATGGGGGACCAGGACACAGATGTGGGGAACCAGAACTGGGACATGCACGTCTGGGACAGGGACACAGGAGACCAGGACCAGGACAGGGACACTGGACTAAGGCACTGGGACCAGAACAGGCATGTGGAAGGACCAGGACAGGGAAACAGGAGATTGATTGAGGCCAGGACAGGGACACTTGGTGAACTGGGACATGGATATGGGTGACCATGTCAGGGACATGGAGGACTGGGAGAGGGACATGAAGAACACGGGGACACTAGGCCTAGGGCAGATGTGTGGAGAGACTGGGACAGGGGAAGGGACATGGGGGACAAGGCCCAGGATGTAAGGGAACCAGGTCAGACCCACAGGGAAACAGGACAGGGACATGGAGGACTTAGACAGGGACACAGGGGACCAGGCCCAGGACAGATGTGTGGAGGGACAGGGACAGGGACATGGGGGCAATGGGATCAGGATGTGAGGGAACCAGGATGGTGTCAGGTGCACTGGGGACAGGATGGGGGTGGGGGCAGGATAGAGATGGGGACATGGGCAAGATCAGGGCAGAGACAAGGGACATGGGGATATACTGGGACCAAGACAGGGATTTGGGGGGACCAGAACAAGGATGTAGGGGTACTGGGACATGTAGGGACCAGGACAGGGACATGGGGATTACTGGAACCAGGACAGGGACATGTGGGCACCAGGACAGGAACATGAGGCTTCCTGAGACCAGGACAGGGACATGTGGGGACCAGGACAGGGACATGGGGGTTACTGGGACTAGGACAGGGACATAGTGGTTACTGAGAACAGGACAGTGACATGCAGGGAGCAGGACAGGGACATGGGAGTACTGGGGCCATGCAGGGACACCACGTTTAGGACAGGGATATGGGAGTACTGGGATCAGGAAAGAGTCAGGGGATGTGGGATGGGGCTGGACCACCATGGGGGAAGGGGTATGTACATACAGACGGGACCAGGACCAGGTGCAGGAGAAGGGACAGAGGAGCATAGGGATGGGGACGGGGGGTCTGTCACTCAGTCCGTGGGGTGCTGAGGACACGGGGGGTCCCGCCAGCTTCCCTGTGCTCCCCATCCCTCCCGCAGGCGTCAA
>NW_008668793.1:0-10802 GCF_000695815.1 Acanthisitta chloris
CCACTGTCACTCCCAAGTCTTTCTCTTGACTGCTGCTCTCCATCACTTCCCCACCCGACCTGCAGGTGTGCCTGGGATTGCCATGGCCCAGATATAGGACCTTGCACTTCATTTTGTTGAACTTCATGAGGTTTGCATTGTTCCACCTCTCAAGCCTATCAAGGTCCCTCTGGATGGCACATCCCTTCCCTGCAGCCTGTCGACTGCCCCACACAGCTTGGTGTTGTCAGTGAACTTGCTGAGGGTGCTCTTAATCCCACTGTCCATGTCGCTGACAAAGATGTGGAACAATATCAGCCCCAGGACTGACCCCTGAGGGACACCACTCATCACTGGCCTCCACATGGACAATAAGCCGCTAAATCTGTGCCTAGAAGGAATGAATAGCTGTTTCCAGATTTAACCAAGCTGACATTTTACTCTAGCAAACATGGCTCTTGCTCTGCCTTTGTAGTGAGAGCTAGGAGTTCCAAATGAGCATAGAGTTCCAAGTCAGGTGAGTAGAGGTCCCACATGTTGAGTTCTGTCCAGTTTGTAAAGCAGGATAACATTGGTGATTAATGGAATATTAAGAGTCTAGATGAGTATTACAGTTGTATCATGTGCATCTTTATTCCATAGAGTCAGTCATAAGAATTCTGGTTGGAAGGGATCTTTGGAGCTCTCTGGTCCAACCCTCTGCTCCAGGCTGTGAGGTCAGTCCAGGTTAATCAGGGTTTTGCCCACTTGGGTCTTGAAAATCTGCAGAATTGGAGATGGCATAGAGGCTGTTCCGGTATTCTGGTCCATTGCCTGTCTACATGAGGGAGAATGTTTTTACTTATATCCTTTTGCCCTCCTGTTTTGCATCACTGTGAAGAGCCTGGCTGTGTTTCCTTGATCCTTTCTCTGTAGGTATGAGGGTAGCTGTTTAGTGACTCAAAAGCTGTTTGCTCCAGGCCAAGCCAGTGCTGGCCCTGCAGCCTCCACCTGCAGATTGTGTGCTGCAGCCCTGCCGGCTCAGTGGCCTTCTCTTGAGCTCACTGCAGTTTGATCGCTCGCCTGCACTAGGGGGCCCCAAACAAGGCTACTGTTTGGTTTCTTCAAACATTGAAAAAAAATTCAAATAAATACACTACAACTTGTATAATGCCAACATTTTTATCTATATGTATGTATCAATTTAAAATTATGTTTACTCACAGAAAGAGAAGTGGAGCTAAAATTCCCTACTGCTGTGTACCCTTGTAAAGAATTGCATCTTAACAGAAAGGACCAGCTGTTACAAAATGTAGTCCTGGATGAGATGTCTCTTTGAAAGAGTCATTTTAATCTACAGAATCCTACTGTACTTTTGTTTGGTTACTAACCTCCCGCCAGTTTTAGGAACATACTAGTTAGATTTCGTAGTTATAGATGGATAATAAAGCAAAACTGCTCATATTTTTGAACGAACTTTCACATTAAATTTGGGTTGTTTCTTAGGGTTCTTTTTCCCCGCCAGGAAAAGCAGTAATATCTAAACACTGTTGTGCTTGAAATCGAACTTCATAAACTGTTGTTGTGTCCTATTCTTTTATTTTTTTCCCCTAATTGATAAGCAGTGTGGGTGACGAATCTTCTTCTAGAGTGTTGTGATTAAGCCCAGTTTTCTTTTTACCAAGTAACCTTATGTTCCTAACTACTTTGAACAGAGGGCTTTGGAAGTACAGAGGAGTTTGACTCCTGCTTTTGTGTTTGGAAAGAACCAAAATGTAATATCTGAAAGGTTTCTTTATGGCCAGAAGGGATAATTCTTTGTTCACGGGCAGGTTGCATTATAACAGTTGATAGATTTGTACATGAAAACAGGAACACAGTTGTAGGCTGCCTCACTTCTGTAGCCATGGAGGTATGGCATTTTCATTTTTTCTCATACTACCTCTATTTGTTAGGATTTTCATTAGCAAAGGAACCCTTAATATTCAGGAACATGACTGTTCATAAGTTTTAGGTTTTTTTTATGTGCTTATGAAAACAAAACAGGTGGAGAAATACCCATTCAATACCTTCTACGCTAAAAACAGACACAAAGACTCATCATATCACTGAATTACCAACCACTTTTCATTTAGGTTTTAGTTTAAATAAGGCATATCTGGTGATCTGTATTTCAGAGTAGGAAAGGTATAGATCTTGATTGTAAGATGTGGAGAGAGATTAAAATTTAGGAGGAAAAAGAAGGGAGGTATGAACTTCCAAAGGAAAAATATTTGGGTTTGCCAGTGAGTGTTTTAACTTCTACAGGTACATTTTAAATTTTTTTTTCCTGGCTGAAGGTATATTTATTTGGCATGGGCACATATCTTTGGTGTGTATTATAAGAATGATGTGGAAGGAGGTTTGAGTGGGAGAACATGCAGAAATACAATCAGGGGACTGGAAAGAACTCAGATTTTTATTTTTTTCAGTGAATAAACAGTTTGTTCCATATTCCGTAAAAGCAAGGACCATCACAGGATTTGACAGGACTCGTCAAACCTCCCCCCTCTGTGATAGAACAGTGTGTACTGCTGGAATTCCTGACATCTGGATTGAGCTAACAGTATATCTAAGGAAAAGATACTTTTCTATGCATGCTCCTCTATTTACAGCTTTCTTCAGATGCGTTGTGGCCCTGTGTCCTTTGCTCAGCTGGCAAGTGGAGTTGGTTCTGCTGCCTTGCTTGAAAATAGTTACATTCATTCATTCATCCAGTGAGTTTTATAGGTAGAGGGTTTTTTACCACCTAATCACGTTAAGGGATTGGTTTGGTTGGTTGGTTAGTTTGGTTTGGCTTTTTTAGTTTTTAGATAGTAGATGCAGAAGTTGCTTTTCTATGCAAATCCTCTAAACAATAAGATGATTTGCCCCTTTGAGTCATAGTTTTCATTTTTTATCCATATTGGCGTGTACAATTCCCGGACTTCAGAAATTCCCTGAAATTAAACTGCTCGAGTAGAAATGTTCCTCAGAGAAATCTGACTTGGTGTTCTTTTGTGTGTGTGTGCAGTGGTGGAGGTTTTCAGTTTCCAGTCAGTAAGTAGGTATTTAAGCATAATCATGAGGGTTGTACTAAAGCCTAAGGGAAATCAGAGGATCGACTAAACAAACTGTCATTAGCTTTCAGTGTGTTTGTGACTTGCATTTTTGCTATTCCCACAGGTTTGCAGAATTTATTTGCAGAAATTCTTGTTGAGTCATTGAGTTTCAGAGGACAGTATAGTGTTTGCATGTGTTGCCTGGGGCAGATGAAATGCAGTTAAATGTGGAATTCTTTTAAAACTATTCAGCCCAGAAGTTTGGCCACCTTACTTACTTTGTTCCCAGTATCTTTAAGTTCCAACTCCCATATATCTTCAGGACACCAGAAAAGTGAAAACAGAAGTTTGTGCTTACTCTGTGCAGTGACACTGTAGAAGTAAAAATGCTTTTAAAGCTTTCCTTTTTCTCTCTGCTGTAACAACTTGGGTAATGACCTGCTTTAATTACAATTTTTTGGCATATAATTGCAAGGAGGATTTTCATCTGTCTCCATTGAAGCATTTTGCATTTATCTGTTCTAAGCAGCCATCATTTGAATCCCTTGCTTTACAGATACATTTTTCTGAAATAATTCTGTTTGAGAATCTGTAAATTCCATTTAGACTATTGTAACAACTGCTTAGAACTTTGTCCCATGTAAACCTTGTTTGTGCTATTCTCATTTGAAACAATAAGTAAATTCATTGAGTAGGCTGCAGCATGTTGGTAGTTTTTTTACCCATCACAGGTTTTTGTGTACCTCAGAATGGGAGTGTGATTCTTGGAGAAACTTTCTGAGCAGTACTTAGTGAAACATGTACTGAAGTGTCCGTGGTTAGAAGCTCCAAAACACTGAAGATCTGTGAATTATGTTCATATGTTACCTGAAACGGTATTTCTAACACCTCAGTCTTGGAGCAGCTTAATTTTTGTATCAGTCTTTATTGTATATCATGTAAATAAGAGGAGAATGCAAGACTCTGAAACAAGACTGGTCACCACCTGTAAAATGGTGTGTTGTAATTTTAGAGAAGCTACTCAAGTCAAAAATTAAGCACAAGCTTAGTGTGAGTAATGGGTAAGAAAAACAGACAGTTTAAAGAGGAGAAATAGGCTGTTGTTCTTCCTGGTTTTGAACATCCAGAACACACTCTAAATCTGATTCACACTGAGTTTGTAAACCAAACAATCAGATTTAAGAGTTTCTAAGAAACTTTGTTCCAATCTGGTAGTCTTGTCATCTTCCAGCATCCTCTCCTGCAAATGTGGGAAGGTCGATCTTCCTCTTCATAGCTTCACTGGTTCTTCTCATGGATTTTTAGGGTATCAGGTGAGTGCAAGTGGTACAGAACATGAGCTCTAGTATCTGTTCAGACATGCCCAGTTTTTAATTTGCAGCAGAAGATCCATAATTTTATGAAAATATTTTTCTGTTACATATCAGTGAGTCTTAGAAAAAATGTCAGTGAAAAGGTTTAAAGTTACTTGCTGGAGGAAACCACATTTTTTAATCTTGATGTGAATGTGAAGCTTATTCATGTTTCCTGCAGAATACAGAATACCTGCGGCAGATTGAGACGTTTCCAAAACTGGGTACTGTGAAGCAGTGGTTCAGCTATGGCATAAATATTCACATATGGTGTCTGTGGGGACTTCTAAAATTTTATCCAAATTTGAGGCACTGTCGAGAGTTCAACTGTTGAAATCTCATCTTAGAAAAATGCCACAGTGACCCAGTACATGGCACACAAAGGGTGGTGGAAAAGTAAAAGTTTGCAGGCATTGGCAGCATCGTGATGCAAGTCTTTGTTCCTAGTGAATATTGGAAAACTATGTTATGTGTGCTAATGAAAATGAAATGTAGCCTCTGGTTTTTGTCATCAGTAACTGAACATTTCTTGAATACAGCCATTGCAATGAAATACTGGACTAATTTGACAGTGATTACACTGAAGTACATTTATAAACAGAGGTTGACATGAACAAAATAAACTACACTACTGCTTTCAAGTGACCTTGATTTAAATGCTTTCTGTTTCAGATTTGTACTATGGTGGGGAAGCTTTCTCTGTAGAACAGCCACAGTCTTTTACTTGTCCTTATTGTGGAAAAATGGGTTATACAGAAACATCTCTTCAAGAACATGTTACTTCTGAGCATGCGGAAACATCAACAGAAGTGGTAAGAAGCTTCAGAATTGGCTTTCGTGGTGCAGATATATTTAAAATAGTCCATTTTCTGAAAAATTATTATCCTCCTGTTCTTTTTCTCTCTTGAAGCATGTGTTCTTTTAAATGCTTTGTCAGAAGACACACCTACATTTAGTAGTGACATCAAAATTCTTCCATGATTTGTGGGTGTCATAATATAGTGAGCTTGCTTGCTTCTTTTATGGCTTTTATTTTGTTGTCCTGATACAGAAGCTGCCATGGCTAGGAGATTATTATCCTGTAAGACAAAATTTAGAGAAGTCTTGATTATTCTGTCTAGCTGTGTCTCCCTTTTCACAACCAGTATGTAATTGTCCTGGAAGCTTATAGATATGGCAGTCTTATGTAACTGTAAGAGAGAGGCAGACATACAGTTTGGTGTGGTTTTGTTTTTCAGATAGCCTTCATAATGGACCTGGTATTTTTATGCAGTGGAATTTATCATTCTTCTAAAACTGTTCTTGTCAAAGCAGGGGTTTTCCCCCCATCCCTAACTATTAGGACACTCCATGTTATCCAAATGTCAGCACAAATGCTTTAGTCAGAGATACTAGCTCCTGCTATCTTGATTGACATTGTGAGTAGGAGAAACTGGGTCAGCAGAATGTACTGTTCTCTGGCTGTTTTACCATAGATTCCTAGACAGGAGTAATGCTTGAAGTGAAATCACTCATTGCTAATAAATTGTGAATAAGTTTCTCTTTTCTAATCTTCTAGTTTTCTTAACTGTCAAGGAATTCTTTGGAAGGAAATGGATGATTTCTCTCAGAGCATATTAAGGTTCTTGGGTGAATGGGTGGTATGGAATGGTCTTTGTTCACCTTTTTTGGCACACAAAGGGGTCCTGATCTTTCTTTAAAACATAGGAAGTGAAACAGTTTAGTACGCAGTCAGTTGCACTGTAGGATGATTATTTAACTCAGTGACGTGTTGCAATTTTTATAATCTCCTTGAGTTTTTCTTAAACTTTGCTACTTTCAAACATAGCATCAGCCACTGAAAGTTCGCTGCTTGGATGACTTTCTTCACTGGCTTAGTACTGCAGTTCTGATTTGCACCACTTGATGTCAGTGATACGTTCCTGACAGAATGCTCAGAATTCAGGTTTTTGAATTCGACGTGTCTTTGTTTGCAGCTGTGACTTCCAGAGCTCGGTACATAAAGTCTACATTTGTAATGCCAGACACCTGCAAGTCCGGTGATTCCTGAAAGAGTTGTAGGTGTAAAAAAAGTAAATTTTCCCTTTTTTTGTGTCAGTCTGCAGCATGGCTGTGCCTTTGTTCCAAACAATGATAAAGGACAGTATTTTAATCCTTGAAAATTACTGTATATATTTGTGTTTTGAATCTATCATTTATGGTTTTATAAAAAAAACCCCAGTTTTTCAAAGAATTAACTGAACAGATTTTGGTCTATTAGATTTTGCCATTTTTATGTTCAGAGTGGTGCAGATAAGAACTCCACTTTCCACTGATTTTTCTCAGATATTGTCATTGGTTTGTACAACAATGTCAGGTGTTTGTGGGCAGAAATCACAGACTGACTGAGGTTGAAAGGAACCTCTGGAAGTCATCTGGAGCAGAGCCACTTGTAGCTGATTGCCCATGACCATATCTAGGCAGTCCTTTAATACCTCTGAGGATAGTGACTCCACAGCCTCTCTGTGCAACTTGTGCCAGAGCTCGGAGACCCTCACAGTGAAAAAGTGTTTTCTGGTGTCTTCATTGCTCCAAACTTTCCCCCTGGTCTCTGGGGCCTGGACTTCCTGAAGACCAATCTTCCCAGTAAAGGCCAAGACAAAGGAGGCATTCCAGACTTGAACCTCTTCTGTGTCCCATGTAACCAGGCCCCCTGTCTTTTGAGCAATGGGCCCACATTTTCCCTAGTTGTCTGTTTCCCATGTTCTTCTGGAAGGCCTTCTTGTTGCCTTTGATGCTGCCCACCGGATTCAATTCAGTTTGGGCTTTAGCTTTCCTCATGCTGCCCTGTGATGCTCAGATAATGTGTATGTACTCTTCAAAGTTAGCCTGAGAGGGTAATCTCTGTTTTCTTTTTGTGTGTGAGTTTGAGGAGCGTCTTGATCCATACATGAGTCCAGGTAGGCCTCCTGGAATTTTTGCCTGACTTTGTATCCATTAGGATGGAGAACTCTGGAGCTTGGAGGGTATGATCCTTGAATATTAACAAGCTTTCTTGGGACCCCTCTACTCTCCAGGGCCTTATCCCATGGGACTTATCCAAGCAGATATTTTAAGAGGCCAGAGTATGCTTTGCTGAGGTCCAGGGTTGTGAGCTTGTTTTTCATCGTCCTCCCTGCCCTCAGGATCTTAAACTCCACTATGTCAAGTTTGCTGCAGCCAAGGCTGCCTTTGACCTTCACATCCCAAATGAGCCCCTCCTTGCTGGTAAGTATGAAGTCCAGCATAGCATCTCTTGTTGTCAGTTGTCACTTGGAGGAGTAATTGATCATGACTGCAATCCAGGAACCTCCTAGATAGCAGTCATGCTGTGTTGTCCCTCTAACAGATACTGAGGTGGTTGAAGACCTTCATGAGGTCTTGCAAGTGTGAGGTAGCTGCTCTATATCTGTAGAGGGCCTGTTCCCATTTGTTCTTCCTGGCCTGGTGGCCTATAGTACACAATGTCACCTTTGCCTGTCCTCTTTTTAATCCCAACCCAAATCAAATGCAGCTTTCAACTAAAGACAAAACTTTTAGTAAACTTCATCATATGTCATCTGAGTCTAATTTCACAACAGAGGTGCAAATTTTCTACTCTTACATTGCACTGCAGCAGCTTTTTTGCCTTCAACAAGGCAGTAACTTGTTGAGTTTACAGAAGGTCTGTCACTTCAAGTGGTTTTCTTGTATGTGAATAGGGAAGTGTAGGGGTAATATAAGCACAGTTGTAAAAACTGGCAAGTATTCTGTGAGTGTGATTGACTCAGGGCTTTGGTGTCATCATTCAAGGTAGCATGGTGATTTCTTAGTACAAGTGCTCATAAATTCAAGAGAAATGTGTGAAAACATTTTCCTTTCATGTGCACCATTTGTTCATGCATGTTCTAATTAACAATTAATATATTTTTAGCTTTGTCATAGTCAGTGATGCATCAGTCTTAGTTGTGATCTTGTCGGAGCTAAATCGTTTGTCTGTAACAATACTTGAGTAAATTTTCGCAGTCAGAGTTCTTCAAAGTTTAGTTTATGTTTGGAATTAGGGTTGGGATACTTCAATTCTCTCTTTCTCCTTGTTCGTTGAAACTTTTTCTTAACTGATGTTTCTCTGAGGACTGAGTCTCTTCAGGCAAATATGCACAGCTCCTAACACCTTTGTCCTGTTAGCAAAAGAGCTCTCCTTTGCTTTGGTGCTTTCAGGAGTGTGGTGTTCTTATGTTGTGGTTCTGCTTCCTCAAGAGTAGCTTAAGTAAAAAAAGATTACTTTGAAGGTGTTGTGTTCTGTTGGTATGAAACACATTCTTGAGGATTAAGCATCTGTAATGAAGTTGATAGACTTCAGAACCATCTGTTCAATATCCATAGATTCCTATAGCACTGCAGGGTTGATATGTTGGCATAGTTGAATATTCATTATATTGCGCTGTGGTAAGATGTGCTCTGTGGAGTGTGTTTGTATGGCTTCTGTAGTGGTGAAGAAAATCTGAAATCTACATTGAAAATAAAGGGGAAGGGGTTGTAGCAAAAAACTTTTAAAATGGTTTTTTTTCTGTTCAGAACTGGCTACTAAAATTAAAGTGACATTAGATATAGCAGTTGCTGTCACAAGCAGCTGAGATGTTATAGTAGACTTATTTCAGGACCTTGTTCTTGCCTCCATAAGAGTGAGACAGATGTGTGCATATAGGTGTTCTTAATGCCTGTGATCTTTTGAGATCTGTAATAAACAGTGTGAGTATACACATGAAGAGCCCTGAGAAATGGGGGTTTATGTTCCATCCAGCTACTGTAAAGAAAAATGGAAGATGCTTTTCAAGCTGTTTGTGGAGTCATCAAAAAACCCACAAGTCATAATTCTGGCACTTGTCATCGTAGTGTTTTTCTGCTTAGTTAACATGTACTTTGGTTTAAAAAAACAAAGCAAAAACCAAAGAGAGACCTCAGTGCCTTCTCCCAAAACACTGTTGTGGAGGGATAAGGCTGGACCTGTAGGTGTGCACTGCCTGGGTGGTCTCCATGTGATACTTAGCAAATACTTACGGGCAGTTTGATTCCAGCTCCTCTGCTGGGAGGAGTATCAAGCAGGCCAATAGTATTAGACTCTACTGCCTGTGGCAGAATTGGCAATACAAATACCAATTTCCAAGACACTGAGTTTGAGAATCCTAGCTCTGGTTTCTATAGTATTCTGAAAATCATAAAGTAAAAGCTGTCTAAATTAGTATCTGCTCTTCAATACACTATGGGGTTTTTTAATATGTTGGTACCATGTTTTTGAATACCTAGAGTGTGATTTTAAAGCATAAGAGCCAGTGTCTAATGACTGACTCAATGACACAAGTTCTATTTTGTGTAAAATTTATAAAGTTGGGTTTTTTTCTTGCTTTGTCATTTCAGATTTGTCCAATATGTGCAGCATTACCTGGTGGAGATCCAAATCACGTAACAGATGACTTTGCAGCTCATCTTACACTGGAACACAGAGCTCCTAGAGATTTAATATCCTTTCCATGTTGAGACAAATAGGCAAAACCTAGTAGCTGTGATGACTTGATTTGTTTTTTGTTTTCAAAGTGACATATTCTGGTTTTCCTGGAACAT
Source organism: Acanthisitta chloris (assembly GCF_000695815.1). Classification (NCBI taxonomy): domain Eukaryota; kingdom Metazoa; phylum Chordata; class Aves; order Passeriformes; family Acanthisittidae; genus Acanthisitta; species Acanthisitta chloris. The sequence goes on from NW_008668793.1 coordinate 10,010, forward strand.
AAGTTGCTAAAGATCTGTATGTCAAAAATAAAAAGGTTCATTTGCTAGTTTAAAGAAGTATAAATGCAGACTGTGTACAGACTGTAGGTACATTTGAGAGTGCTTTCTGCTCTAACAGCAGAAACATTTAAAGAAGTTTGACACAGAGGAGGTTTTTCTACTTGCACTGTGGTTTATCCTGCCTGATCATTATTCTAGGTGTTATTGTATGTATCAAGATTCAGTAGTATGCTGTAGAGATTTATGGCATCAAGATGATGATATGAGGATAATTTGAGCATATTTGGTTTTGATAAAAGAGTTTCAACTTGCTTAACTACTTTCAACACAATCTTTTAATAATGTGATTTTGTAGTGTTACTGACATTGTTGTAATATAACTCAGAAAACTTTCAGATTTTCTGGGAAACAGGAGTTGTCTTTCAGTTACCTCAGCAGCTGTTGATGCAGATTCAACTGTGCTTGATGGCTAAAGAGCTGGAACTGCTGTGGGATTTTTATCCTTGTTCTAGGGATACTTTTTTTTTTTGTAAATTTTTTTTCCTCCATAGTATTAACTGAGATATATTTTAATTACATGTATTTTGGTTTGGGCTTTTATATGATGATATGCAGGCTATGTAGTATCCCTACAGTAAGTTCTGAATTAGTCCTTTGTGTTTCATTGAAACAAACAGACAAAAAGATTATAACTTTGATAGTGGCTTTTTAAAGATTTTTAGACAGGAAAAAATAATCTAAGCTATAGTAATTAGAGTAAAAAACCTGCCTAGTAGAGTTCATTGTGCTAACA
>NW_008668793.1:10835-12165 GCF_000695815.1 Acanthisitta chloris
TTGTGATTGTGTTTGATTGCATTTCACTTTGTTAGTATTAACGTAGTTTAGGGTCAGGAGAGACTAAATGTGCATGTTGATGGACTAATGAATAATGTGAAGAACACTACAAAGTTGGTATAATTCGAATAGTTTTACTTCTATCAGTCTAATTCTGCTGTTCCTACCGAGTTTTTCATAGCACCTGCCTAACGGGGTTTTCTGACAATATTTGCATGCCTAGTAACCACATAGCAGTGTACCAAAGGTCAGCCTGTGAGCTTCTAGTGTGGACTTTACTGCTCTGTAGCCAGGAAGTTTCACTTTTCCCAGTACAGAGTGGAATCAGTTTCCAACTGAAACGTGTGAGATGTTTGATTACAATTCAGGCTTCTGCAGCATTTCTGCTTGTACTCTGTTGTTTCGGTGTTCAGTATTGCCGCGATGGAGAGTCGGGACGCAGCTTGATGCAAGCAAGATGTCTGTTTATTGTTGTTTTCCACAAATACTTAGAGTTTTCTTGGCTTAGCGTGTTCTCTGCCAATTGGCTTATTGTATACATCAGGTGTACACTAATTGGTTAACCTAAGGCACAACTATTTGTTACATGTCTTCTACCCCAGCAACATCCCAGCAACTTCCTAACTGGCGACTGGTGAGCCAGCAGGCAGGCACTTTCTGTTCAAGGTTCCCATCTCCATGCTTACTCCTCCCAAGGCCTTCGGGCAGCAAGTCCTAACACATCCCCTGACTAGCCCAGACATGCTGGAGCCTTGCTGAGAGCAGCGAGGCCACTCCCCACAAGTATTGTCAGTCTCCAAAACCTGATAGGAAGTGCATCTTGAAGTGGCTGCTGCACATTGAACTGTACATCGTATCTAGCAACAGACAGGTCTAAGGCAGGAGAAAAGGAAGCGAAGATGCTCCTTTTCACCCAGAGTCTGGCAGCATAGGAGCTATGAACTGTCAAAGTCAGGGAACTGTTAGAGAGATCTTCTCTGATACCACTGTATGGCTGTTCTAAACATCATATATGAAGTTGAAGCTGTACAGAACAACCCTCTATGCTCTGGAACAACTGTTGCGTACAGAAAGGAGATACAGAGGAGGCTGTTTGCTTGCACTTTTTGTAGAATGAAGATTTCAGTTCCAGTTTGAGGTAAGCTTTGGATCTACTGGAGTTCTGAGGGGTGGCCTCATCCGCCAAGTAGTGATCAGATGTGTGGGGTTTTTTGGTTTTGTGGGGATTTTTTTTGTTTGTTTGAGTTTGTTTTGTTTTGTTTGTGTGTATGTTTTGGTTTTTTGTTTTGTTTTCCTAAAGTGGTCCCAGAGGGCTGCATTTGTATTTTTC
>NW_008668793.1:12198-18462 GCF_000695815.1 Acanthisitta chloris
TTCCTACAGTCTGTAGACAACCCTTTAAAATCCAGTTTCTTTCTTGGGCAGGAAAATACTTGAAAATTTATTAAATACAGCTTTTCAGCATCAACCATACAAGCAATTCTCACATGACTATTCAGTTTAAATGTTAGGCATATTTCTTAGAATGAGTTTGAGATTCATATTCCTGTTAAAATTCATTTAATAGAAACACTTCGTAGCATTTGGGTAAATTAGTTCCTTTTCCTAAAATCTTCTGCCTGACAGGCTAGACTACATGAGGCAATAGAAGAAAAGCTATTGTACAAGAGGGCAAATCCACCCACAGGAATTCAATTCTTTTTCATCACCTGTATGTTCACAAGACATTTTTAGTTACTTATGCAGGTCTTAGTGGTAAATTTGAAAAGCTCTGGACTAAAGAACTTCTTCTAGGCAAGTACTTAAGTTTTATGTTTCACCCTTATAGTCACTCCTACTGTGCTTCCCTCAGTGGTAATGCTGAATTAGTTCTGAACTACTAAAACCTTTAAAAAGTTTGAAGCAGATTTTCTTGATTTAAAAATGATGATTTATGATTATGCGAACTAGGTTTAATATGCATTAGGAATTCAAATGCTGTTGCAGTAATTTTTTAGTAAAAGCTGCTTTTTAGAACTAGCTTTGCACATTCTCTTCACAAGCAGTAATTATTCATCTATAGAGTAATTTATTTCTTCTGGTTTTAATATGTTAGAGATGAATGGTTATATGTCTTTCCTGTTAGAGCATTACAAGACAGGCCACTCTTGCATTAGGCTGGTACTACAACAGACACCTGTGGTGCTCTGTTTTGTCAGTTTTGCAAAGGCTTTTCTAGCTCTAGCATAGCTGGTAAGACTCAAGTGCATGCTTAGCTATTTAAAGAATGATGTTCATCTCAAGACACTTTAAGAGCTGCAGTTAGGAAAGTTACCCCACAGTCCTATGTCTCCTTGAAAATCCCCAGACACTGGCCTTTTCTACCAGGTCTAGTTAGGCAAAGCATGCTAAACTGCATGGGGACTTGACTCCCATCTAATACCATAACTTATCTCCAGCAGCATCCAGTTCTGGCACACTCAGAGGTGCAGGACACTCTGTAGTAGGCAAAGTGTGTTCTGTGACAGGGGAGGTTTTCCTCTTGCACCCTAGTTGTTAAGTGTTTTACACAGTGGCATAACTAACAGGTTTGAAAGAGGCAAATGTTCTGTAAAGTCTTTCTGTAATAGCCAGAAGGTCTCTCTTGCCATGGGAAGCCTAGTCATTCTTTTTGGTCTTAAATTCTTGACCTCCATGAGATCATGAGGTTCTGCATCATAACGGATTTCTGGAAAGTAGATTGGACACTACCCTTACACAGTAGTGGGTACCATACAAGTGGTAAGCATACTGTTGTAAAAATAAAACACATGACTGTCGTGGTTTAACCCCAGACAGCAGCCAAGCAGCACACAGACACGCACACACTGCCCCCCACCAACAGGATGGGGGAGAGAATCAGAAAGGTAAAAGCTAGAAAAGCTCATGGGTTGGGATAAGGACAATTAAATAGAGAAAGCAAAAACTGCACACACAAGCAAAGCAAAACAAGGAATTAATTCACTGCTTCCTACAGGCAGGAGGTGTTTAGCCATCTCCAGGAGAGCAGGGCCCATCACACATAACGGTTCCTTGGGAAGACAAACGCCATCACTCCAGATGTCCCCCCTTCCTCCTTCTTCCTCCCAACTTATATACTGAGCATGATGTCATATGGTATGGAATATCCCTTTGGTCAGTTTGGGTCACCTGTCCCAGCTGTGTCTCCTCCCAGTCTCCCATGCATCCCCAACTTCCGTGCCAGTGTGGCAGCACGGAAAGCAGCAAAGGCCTTGACTCTGTGTGAGCTCTGCTTGCCAGTAACGAAAGCATCTCTGCATTATCAACTCTGTGTTCTGCACAAATCCCAAACGTAGCCCCATACGAGCTGCTGGGAAGAAAGTTAACTCCACTTCAGCCCAAACCAGCACAGGGATGGAGAATCCAAGCCAAAAGTCTAGTAAAAGTAAAACAGTATCCAAGCCTATGCTTTTTCATTTTATACTAGTGAATTATACTAATGATTTAAAAAAGAAAGCCTCATCTGGACTATGTTGGAGGAATGAATATTAGCAACTTTATGGCAAGAATAATCTTTTAAATGATTTGTTGATTTGTTGGTTCATGTGAGAAAACCTGTAAAAGGTATGACTCAAAATATCTGATCTCCCTATTTGATAGGAAGAAGTGGGGGGAAATGGAAAAATGAAAAGCATCATTGGCATAACTGGAATCAGTGATGTACCCTCATCTAAAAGAGGAAAGGTGAAACAAAGTGGCATGATGGATGTGCTGAATACTCCAGAAACCTAGTTTCCTAAGGATTGATTGATGAAATCTCTTGGATAAAAGCATGAAGCACAGAAGTCAAAAGGGATACAAGAATTGTTATATACTTTTGATAGGAATGGCAATAAGCTTTTTTTATTATTTTCAGTACTTAAAGTTAGAATTGGGGAGGGAGGATGAAATACCTGTGTCTCTGTAATGAGCTTGTGTGAGCATGCATTTGTGTGGGTTTTCAGATTACCAGTTAGAAAAGTTTTGTACAACAAAAATAAAATTGAACAGATCTGTCAGTCTGACTTGTACCATAGCTACAGTGCACCTTAGCTTTGCTTCAGAAGTTGAATCATTACTTCATGAATGAAGAGCAGTGTGCACCTGAGCTTGGAGAATAGAAGATTGCGTGGGGACCTCATAGAAATCTTCCGGTATCTGAAAGAGCCTGCAGAGAAGCTGGAGAGGGACTCTTTGTTAGGAATTGCAGTGATGGGACAAGGAGTAGTGGGCATAAATTGAAAGAGGGGAAATCTAGATTAGATATTAGGAAGAGTTTTTTTCCTGTGAGGGTGGTGAGACACTGGCACACGTTGCCCAGAGAGGTTGTGGATTCCCTAACCCTGGCAGTGTTCAAAGCCAGGCTGGATGAGACCTTGAGCAACCTGGTCTGATGAGACCGTGTCCCTGCCCATAGCAGGGGTTTGGAGCTAGGTCTCTGAGGTCCATTCCAACCCTTTAACATTCTGTGATTTCACCCATCAAATGTCCTTGTCATTTAACACTCAATGCCAAACAGTTCTGTTTTCTTAACTTCTTGGCTACGATGAATCCAGTGGTGTTCGGCATGTACGTAGGATGTTCCACCCGGGCCGGGGTCTGGGAGGCCCCCGTGCACGTAGATCAAACATGCACTTTACTACCAGTTCTCCTGGTGGGCTTTCATCTTCTCAGAGTTCCTATTCTCCAAGCAATAGAGAAGCCATGGATCCTATAGCTGGTAAGAGCTCTTAACCACAAATTTTACACCAATGTCCTTCTCTCACGGCAGAAAATTTAGGATGATGATGCTTGCCTGCTTTCTGTTGTTGTGGAGCTGCATGTCTAGGTATATTCCACAGCACATGTGTGAGTGTTGGCTGCTTGCAGGTGAGCAGTGTTTGGCTGGGTGCAGATGCCGAAGGTGAACCTGCTTGTGCTTTGAATTCCAAACCGTGTAAGGCTTATTCCGAAACCTCTAATCTATGCACTGGTATTGAATATTTGTACAAGTGATTGTGTCCAATTTCTGTCATCTACTTTAGTGTCTGTTATTTTGATTTGCTTTGTGGATAAAGGTATTTATGGAAGAGAGTATGTGTCTCAGAGAGGATGAAATTAGCTGAATTTGAGGGTTAATGAACATATAAAATTGGTTCAGTTTGCATTCAGGCTGCTGTTTGAATGCTAGGCTTGCTGATACTACAGATTTCTTTTTAAGATTTACTTGTAAATTCTTTTATGAGCTTAATGTTGCAGTTATTCAAAGTGGGTGGTTTGGTCAAGGTTAGAAAAATTGTGAGGAGGGGAAGGGTCTCTTACTTTCAACACCAGAAGACAATGGTCTTTATGGTTCCTAGGAATAACTTGTTTGGCCTGTTTGTCTCCAATGAAAATACCTTTTATTTACAGGAAAGAAAAAAGCAGATAACAAAGACAATTCTGAAAAAAATGTACTTTTGCCTCAGGGGAAATCTAAACATTGTCATGCAGTCTTTGACTATCTTAGCAAAAGTGTCAGGGAAACCAGTGTCCACCACAAATCCACCTTTGCTTCAGATGCCAAGGAGATACAATGCTTAAACTGCGTCTTCCTACTATCACACTCAGAGTTCTTCAGAGGGAGGGGAGCTGTGGTTCCACTGCCCTCCTTAATCGTGGTCTCCTTTGCCCGCTTTCTGCTGGATCTGGTGCTCTGCTGCGCTGGTGTGACCTGATTTGACTTGTTAAATTGGCTGGGAAGAAGTATCCCATCAAGAGAAGAAAATAAATTAAGCAGGATCACAGGAGGGTCTAAAAAAGACTGAAATTTGTTGAAGTAGGGAGGATGTGAAACTTCCAGTGCAAGACCTTGTCTTTCATTTGCAAGGGCAGCTAGTCCAGCTCAGTTAAATTCTTTATGGATAAAACTTGCTATAAGCATTCCATCCTTCTGAATTGGAAGACTTAAGAACAGAGGGGTTTTAATCACTAGGCCTTCTCTGTGCTTCAGACAGAAATAAAAATTTGTACAGCAAAAATCTCCTGATGTGAAGAAATTCTTTAATATGTTTTCTTACTAAATGGTTTTCATTAAGTTTGAAGCAACGGTACAGTATTTCTCTTTGCTGCAGCACAGCTCTCCTCTGGGAAGCTTGTGTTTTGAGGGAAAATTTGTTGAAAGGAAAAAAAATCACCAACCAAAGCCAAAATGAAGTTTCTTAGTCAGTTGCTGTTTTGACTTGGAAGTGTCAGAACGTCCTATCTTTTTCCAGGCATTTTCTGTAGATTGGCTCTCCTGTCATTGTTAAGGCATTAAACTGTGATTTGTTACTTGGACTAAATGTGCATAAATTAGTCTTAATCATCCTTATCCTCGGAGCCATTGAATGGTAGGACTTTTTTCAAAAGCTTCATGGGCTCTTTGAGCATTGTTTGCTCTTTGATGTTGATTTTAAAATGGAATTGATGCCCTGGAATTCAGGGTTTGTCCATTCTGTTGTGTAATGCTCATTTAAGATTTCTCATTATAGAAGCTTTCTCTTCTCTGGCAGAGCTTTTATCTCAGCTGTCAGGCGTGAGGCGTTCTGCAGGAGGACAGCTCAACTCCTCTGGCCCTTCTGCTTCTCAGTTACAGCAGCTGCAGATGCAACTGCAGTTGGAACGACAACATGCACAGGCAGCAAGACAGCAACTGGAGACTGCACGCAATGCAACTAGGCGCACCAACACGATCAATGTCAACACCACTATGACACAATCTGCGGCAACAACCAATACATCTAACACAGAAAACACTCAGCAGACTATCCAGAATTCACAGTTCCTTCTTACAAGGTAACTTGTTCAGTGTACTTACTTGTATTTACCTCTTACCATTTCTGTTTCCCTTTGGGCTGGTAGAGATAATAGAGCTTAGTGAAACTTAACCATTTGGAGTTAGGCACACGCCTGGGGTGCCATTAATTAACAGAATAATTACCTGGTTTAGAAATTACATGTAGATCCCAGGGTTGTTTTAAACAAAGGAGACACGTAATTGAGTAAGAAATGGCAGCAGCCCTCTCTAAAAGGCTCCTGAATAGCAGGAAGCCTCATAAATAGTATTTTGTTTTCCTGTAGCTTTGGGCTCCACAGTGAATGCTGTTGCAGCAGCAGGGACAGGGTGGGATGTTCTGTGCATGCCTGTTGTGCTGAGGTGCCAGAGAGTGCCAGTGCCACACGTGTTGAAGCACAGGCAGGACTGTCCTGAAAGAGCAGTTTTTGAGTGCATCTCGGCGCCCGTCAGTAGTGTCACCAGTGAAATGAGCTTTCAGCAACTGGTTGTCTTCTCTTCCCTTGCTGCTGTACAGGTTGAATGATCCCAAGATGTCGGAAGCAGAGCGTCAGTCAATGGAAAGCGAACGGGCAGACTGCAGCCTGTTTGTTCAGGAGCTTCTACTGTCCACTTTGATGCAGGAAGAAAGTTCCTCCTCAGATGAGGATGAGCGGGGGGAGATTGCAGATTTTGGTGCTATGGGCTGTGTAGATATTATGCCTCTAGATGTTGCTTTAGAAAACCTAAATTTAAAAGAGAGTAATAAAGGAAACGAGCCTCCTCCACCTCCTCTTTGATGACATCCCACTTTGCAGACAATGTCCTCTGTGCTGTATTTGCCAATG
>NW_008668794.1:0-463 GCF_000695815.1 Acanthisitta chloris
GCAAACCCTGACTGGGATCCTGGGGTTATGGCCAACTGTGTAACATACTGTGGCTCAAACAGTCGCCAAGGACACTTAGAGGTAATGGTGAGGAAGGGCGAGGAAGTAACAACCCCTAGAGGAGACTGATGACCACCCTTAGGCTCTGCATGCATGCATAGAGCAACCAAACATAGGTGACCAAAGGCATGTTGATACCTCAGAAATTTGGACTCACCTCATCCTGTTGTGTACTGGTCACATCAGGATGACACTGCAAAATTATGATATATAAGGCCACACACACCTTTTGGGGTGGATCCCACCAGAACTCGAGGACCACATTGCCTCCACGGGGATGCCAGCTAAGCTTCTGTGCCTGCCCCACTCCTCCTCCGCCAAATGGGACTCTATGCTGGACTGATCACCTTACTGTGATGTGCTAACAACCATGGCAAGGCACCTGGGCTGGCAGAGGGCCAGG
>NW_008668795.1:0-2893 GCF_000695815.1 Acanthisitta chloris
TCCAATATAGATATTGAAGAAAAATACAGCAGGAAATTCTGCAACTCTATGTATACAAGTACATATTTATGCCCAATATACATGTCATCCATATCTATACTTACTGCCCATCTTGCCCAAATGTGTATTGGATATACATACAGATATATACATGTGCATATATAAAATCGCTGAATTTCCTGCTGTATTTTTTTCATTTTTGTTTGTGGGTACATGACCTAGTGTCCTGTCCATATTTTATTTTTATAAATCTAAATAAACATTCATTGCTAAATGAGCTGTCCAGGTCACAATGGCTGTGCTCAGTCATCTGAGATCATGAGGTTTGCTAAACTGGATACTGTAAAGACAGGCACATGATGCTACAGGGTTTCTGTGCTTCTACAGCTTATGTGGTCAAGTAAGCAAATATTTGTCTGGCAAAATAGTGAGTAGGCTTTCTACTCCTGCTTTTCTCATTCCAAAACAAACCATGTTTTGGTGACTGTGTTGTCATATGTGTGCTTTCAAGGTAGCAGGGTAGTTGTCATGTAGAGACTTTGAAGTTCTTGTGGGATGCGAATGCATGACTCTTCCTGCGGCAATCTGAGGACAATGGAAACAATTTTTTGAGGATAGCTTTTAATTCATTTTCAGTGAAAAGAGAGAGATATGAATACAAGATCATGCCAGTTTCACGATTTTTACAGTTCATTTCCTCTGGCTCATCTCATGTTTAGAAATTTTAATTTAGAGTGACCTTTTAGATTTCCAGCAAGTCCTTCACAAACTTTGGTTTACTTTTCACAAATAAGGATAATTACCATCATGACTTATTGGTATTGCTACGAGTATGACACAGTTCTCCCTGGATGGCTATTTGGATGACCATAAGATGATCAAAGGGTAGATCTGCATCTGATTTTTAAAATGATCACATAAAAAATAGATGTTTCTGACTTTATTTACCTACCTACTGTGCATCTCCCAGATGGCTTGACAGAGACGTTCAGCACTGCATTTGATACTCTGTCTCATGTAAGCCAGCTGTCCAGCTTTGTAACTAATCTCTCTTGACAAGTCATGTGTCACACGCACGCATTGCCCAAGGATCTTCAGTGATTTGTTTGGTAGAACAAATGTTGGTACAAGAGCTGAAGTTCTCTTCCTTGACAGTTATTTAAAAATGCAAATAAGTACAAAGAAGAGCACATCTCCAAGCCTAGCAGCTACCAGCAGAAATCTGCTATGATCAGCTGTAGGGATCAGAGTGTATTTTCTTTTGCATAAGCTCATGTTTACACAAACATCTCTCCTCTTCAGGTGGTGGCTTTTCCCTGGTGCAGCTGGTACAGGCAGAGGCATAGAAAATTAATTCAAAAAGAAGAGTTTTTAAAATAAAAGCACTTTCTCTCCCTTTATATTGGCTGTTTTGTTAGAAGAACTTGAGGAGAGCATTTAAGTTTCTCTGTTCTGTATTAAATAGCAGCAGTTAAAGTTAGGATTTCTTGATTTATTTGCTCTGTTGGTTTCTGCCAGCATGCTATGATTTTTAGTGGTTTTATAAATATACCCATAGCCTTTATTATAGGAAACCTTTTAAAAAATATTAGTAGAATTATATGGAAAAAAACCCAGAAGAAAAGCCTATGAAGTAACCAGTTTTATTTTTGTGGAAAGAAAAAGCTGAACATTGTCCAAACTGTAGGAATCTAAGTTACCAGAGAGCACAATAGTCCAATTTTAGAGTACTTCAATAAATACAGCATTTTCATGTTCATATCTCTCCATTTTACTTATAATGAGGAATGCATGCTGATAGAGACAACAGCAGGCAAGGGAAGTCAGCCAGGCTAGAATCTGTCTAGTGCCTGCTGATAAATTGCTTTGGGGGCAATTTCAGGTCTTTTTGCTAATGACAACTTTCTTTCTTTAAAATTCACCAGCTGGCTGTGGCAGGTACAGTTGGGATTGATGTTTGAGATGTATGGCAGTTTGTTCATGTGAGATGTACTTTTTACATCCCATTTTGTTACATTCGGTAGATTTTTTGAAACAGCCCAGTGAAAAGTGTAAGAGAATATTTTATCAGGATAGGCAGATTTCTGCTGGTATTGTTTGTTAAAATGCAGATATGGTATAAGGTAGCATGCCACAGTCTCATAGCACTTGACTGCTACTATTTCTCAGTCCTCACAAGCTGGGTATATAGAAATGATTCTGATCACTGTCACGTAGTCGTGCAGAAGCCTGGTATTGTCTCACAAATGGAATGTGGTCTGAATGACAGCATGAGGGTTTGTATTCAACAGAAACATTTCAAATGTGCTGACAGAAATGACAAAACTCTTCAGACCTTCCATCCCATCTTTTTTCCTTTTCATAGAGCAAAACAGTAAAATTGCAAGTAAACATGTCAGAAAGTGTAGAAACTGAGTTTCAAATTAATATTAATGGGAAAGAGATCCGGGTTCTTCACCAATAAAGGAAGAATTTCTAGTACCCTATTTCCTGTAGTGTGTACAGGTTTTCCAAAGCAAGTGGTGAATTTTTCATAACTTAGAGTGTCTAGATTAAGCCTCGGTGAGGGAATGAATGCCTGCTGAGGGATGATGCAGTGAGAGATGAGATGGAGGGAATTCTTTCCAATTCTGGCACTAGATGGTGGTTTTTGTGTACCTCTATAATCACAAATATTTGTAGTGAGCGCATTACTACTCTTAACCATGACTACTTAGAGATGCTTTAAATATTTAATCAATTTGAGGTTCTATCATTTATGAACATAATTGAGAAATTATTATAAATTAATAGCTTTTGGTGTCCCTGATGGGAAAATAGATGTATTTGCAGAGAAGATGGCTTTTCTGGAGTGCAAGGCTGCACTCCAAGTGATTATTCAACCATAGAGTGG
>NW_008668795.1:2923-14390 GCF_000695815.1 Acanthisitta chloris
AAGAGACAGCTGGACACATCAGGGCACACTAAGATCAAGTAAAACTCAGAAAGCACTTCAAGTTTCTTTTTTTGTCCAAACTAAAAGAAAGTCCAGGCTTGTTTATCAAAGCTTTTGTAAATCATATGTAAATATATTCTTTGTGCTGATAGAAGTGACAATAATGTCCAAAAATAATTACCAGAGGGAAAAAAAAAAGGGAAAAGAAGCTGGACACATCAGGGCACACTAAGATCAAGTAAAACTCAGAAAGCACTTCAAGTTTCTTTTTTTGTCCAAACTAAAAGAAAGTCCAGGCTTGTTTATCAAAGCTTTTGTAAATCATATGTAAATATATTCTTTGTGCTGATAGAAGTGACAATAATGTCCAAAAATAATTACCAGAGGGAAAAAAAAAAGGGAAAAGAACCATCCCCTGAAGCAATTACCTTTATAAGCTTTGGACATTAAGTTCCTAAGCATTTCTTTAGCAGAACAGGTAATGCATTAATTTGTATTGATAATGCTAATCACTTTCCATCAAATTTATTAATGCATTTTCCATGTTTATTTTTGCATGCCAGAGCTTTCTACCATGCTGCTAGGCAAAATTAGATTTTACAGATAACCTAAACAAAACTAGTATTTATCTTTCTACCTACTAAATTAAATCAACTCAGAGAACCTTTCTATTTCGACATGTGTGTATATTACATTTGCATAATGTGAGCCTTTTAGCCCTTAATTTTCCCTACTCACTTTGGCAAAGATATAGCTAATGAAAATCAAACCTGCTGGTGTCTCTAGTGGGGGGACCCATATGAAGTGTGTCCAAAGGCTGCCTGAGCTCTGGCATTCCAGGAGCCTGTTGCTCTAGGGCAGCTGGGGGACAGGACAAGCCATGGAGGGAATTCAGCAGACAACAGGCCAATGATTGCTGTTCCCAGATTTGGTTAGAGTGTAGCAGTGCCAGATTCCAGCAATTGCAGGAAACCCTCTTGAGGGGAGCAGGGTGCCCATAAATACTACTCAGTGCACATTTTCTCACCCAAAATCATGCTGGAGCTGCTGCATAACTCTATATGCGGCATCCATCTCCTCCACGCTGTTGTCTCTTCAATTCTTACCTCTGGTAACATCTGCCCTTCTTACTAAAAAGATGCAACATGGTCTCTGATGTGAGAATTAAGGATTCTTTTTGCTTTGTGAGGCATGTAAGCAAAAACCACTCCTTGACTTGCACAGCAACTCAGTAAGGGCTTTTGGGTGTGTGAGTTAAAATCATGCATGTCATTTCTTATATATGGAACCACCTAGTCACCTTAAGAAATGCTGAATCTAGGTATATGAAGCATTTGGAACTTCATGCAAAGAATGTTTATGTTTTTCTGTTCTGTTAGCTACTCTCTAATGCTTTCATTATCATTATTAGCATTGTGTTGTGAGCCCTGGGATGCGGAAGGAGCTATACTGTGGGTTTGAGTGAGCAAGCAGGCATACAATACAAAAGTAAAACATAAACAGTAATTCTGTTTCCCTTGCAGCCTCAGTAATTTTAAGAAAGCTATTTTTTAGGAAGTTGAGTATTCTTATTTAGTTACATATATTCAAAATAAGTGAATATTTAAAACTAGCTCTGTACTGTAGACAGGGGAAGCACTACTTTCTGTGACTGTGTAATACTTAAGGCCTAGTATAAGGCTCAAAGTATCAATCTGTGCAGGCAATTCCAGGGCAAAGGGTGGCTTTCCTCTGTCTGCTGCTTATGGGTTTTTGATGCGGGGGGACTTTTGTCTCAGGTTTTGTTGCTCCATGCTATGTCAGATTGCATCGTCCCAAACTGCCTTCAGCACAGTATTTCTCCAAGAAAGTGGTTTGAGGTGCTAAACTTTAGGGTAGGTTTAACCGTACCTAGAAGCATATTTATTCAGCTGTTGCATATAATGTTTTTGTTTTAACATGCCTCTTTAATTTGTTGATAAGCAGTTTGAACAATTCTGTGTCTTACAACATCTGCTTTCCTTTAACGTTCTTCCCAGGGTCAGCGACTTTTTGAAAAATTGCTTGAACTGGCATCCCAAAATATTGAGATCAAACTAGTGAGTGATATTCTGCCCGTGGAATCAAAGGTATTAAACGACTTGAAAAGAAAGGGTAAGACCAAGGTCTTTATGTTGTTATGCCATTGACTGATATGTAATGTTCCTTTACTTAAAATGCAGACTCAGATGATGTCTAAAATGTACTCCAATGATATTACCCTATAATCCCTCAGCTTTCTCTGGTTCATAGTTATCAAAGATCTGAAACTCTGTTACTGCAGTTGATGTTTGCAGTTTGCAAGCAATTAAAAAGGTGGTGCAGTGATTGGATAGGAGTTTAAATTCACTGTAGCTATTTAAATGGTAGGCAATGTAACCTGAGAGACTACTGTAATAACTTGTGGGACAAGCTAGTTTCTTCTTTTGAGCAATAGCAAAATAAATTAATAAAACAATGTGTATAGTACTGATGATTCTGAAGCACTGGAAAATAAAGCATTGGTCATATTTAGCCATCTGACAAGGTTTTCTGTGCTGTGTATATTTCTTTGGTGTCTGTTCGCCTAAATCTCATAAGAGACTCTCTTGGGAGTTTTAGGAATGTCATACTTATTTCTCCTGAATAATAATGTGTTAGTTGTCTGTATAATCTGAGACAAGCATGATTTTAAAGCTAGGGTACACTTCTCAAAGGGAAAAAAAAGCCCTATATATTTTGATGGTGATCATTTTTGACACAGACAACTATATGGATTGCAAAGGAAATTCTGAAAAAATTAATTAAGCAAAGGAGTTGCTATGTGTGGCAGCTCCCTAATAAAGCATGTCTGGCTTTGGTAAAGAATAAAGAACACCTTTTGCTAAAAAAAATAAGTCTATATTTGTTTAAATTCCTTGTAATCTCCTCACTGGGCAAGTAAAAGAGTATTACTAATGGAAGTCCTCATCCCTTAGAGAGTTAATCTTTTAATCAAGACTGACATGTTATTAAAATTTAATTGCTACAGATACCTGTCATTTCATGACACTGCCTATTTCAGGGATTTGATTATTTCTGCTACATAGCCAAAAGTGATATTGATTCTTAGATAGCCAGTAAGAATACATCAGCTTTGTCAGACATATGTGAAGTAAGGAATTATCTTTTTCTGATGTGTTGAAAAAGAAGTACGTATATTAATACCAATGTCAGTGAAACTGTCTTTGAAAAAGTGGTTTATCTTCCCTGTGATTTTAATATCCCAAATTCCCATGACCCAGAGAAGATGAGAGATAGGGTCTGTACATTTATATCAATGTACTTGGCAACAGATATTTTAGCTATAATTTATTGAGAATATCCAATATCAAAAATGATCCTCTTTCCAAAAAAAGAGCAAAAATTTTTAGCAAGAAATGGCAGCAATGTTTATCATTAACACTTCCTTCAGTTTATGCAGGAATTAATCAGACCTGTGAGCTTTTTGAAAAAACAAACAGAACACAGGCTTTTACAGCTTTCCTAGCTTCAGCTTCCCTTATGCCTATTTCAGATTTCTAGGACAGGAAATTTTATGGTATTCAAATGAAACGATCAATATATTTGTGTTCTGAACTACAAAGAATCAGAGAAAATTGCTTTGTGTAGTAATTCTTGTGAGTTTTGCTGTCACCATTTTTGAACCCTGGAATTGTAAATATCATTATATACCTTTTTCAAAGATCAGTATTATAACTTCTTGATTTTCTCACTGTGAATTTTTTTTCTCATTCCATATTTTGGTTTGCTTATTTCTACAAATTCTGATATAAGTTAGTTTCAAATTCAATCAGATTTAATTGTCGTAATTTTATGTTGAAATGAACAGACCTTGTATGGACAACAGTTCATGGTATGTCCTGCTTGTGTCAAATAGAAGCTAGGTGGTAGGCTGGCTTGAAAAAATACCCCAAAACCCCTACCTCAATTTCCTTCAGTTCACTAATATTAACAACAAGGGAAATGGAAGATACATCTGTATTAATCTCTTTCATGTCTGCTGGAGAAAAAAAAATTACTGTTACCTACTACCATTGTCTTAGTGGAGGACAAAGATATTTTTAAGCTTTGCTATGCTATCCTGGAAGACCTGTCTACTAAAATTGTTAATCTCTTTGCCTGTGAGGTGCTTGGCCACCTGTGTCCTCAGAAATCAGGCAGAACTCATCCTTGAAAGAGAACTATGCGTTATCACTTGGACATGTATATTCATGAAGATAATTAATTGATTTTTTTCCCCTGCAACTGGTAAGATTTGTCTTTCAAAGTATGCCATGCACCCTTTTTAACAGAGGCGTTCCTTTCTTGATAAAGAAAGCAGTAAATATATCAGTAGCTCAGCCACGTTGTGAAGTGTCTCAAGATGGAAAACCAGAATATATTTGTCTGAACAGATCCAAACCCCCACTTGTGGTGCCTTTCTGATTTAGGCAGAGGAGAATCCAAGCAGTACTCAGTGGTTCATCAGCTAATAAATGAAGTTGATCGATCCTAAGCAGCAAATATGCTTGGCACCTGAGTCATGGGCAGTAGCATGGAGAGAAAGCACATGCATAGACAGTGGGGCTCTGGGAATTTCATCAATTCCTGAGTCTGCCTTCACTTTGCTAGGTGAGCATAGACTAAGCTTTTCATTCCAAGGCAGACTGTATGCAAGAGTTAGACTGTCTCCAAGTAGTGAGCTGTTCTACTAAATGTGAGAGACAGCCACTATTGCACGGAGAAGGTGGAAGAGCCTTGCCTTTCTTTTTAGCAGACTATGATCAGAACCCCTGAGCTGTGCCCTCATGCAGTGCAGACTGGTTCCTAGAGTCGGGATGAGGGATAATTTGATTATCCCAGGATGTACCTGTTAATACACTGCCTGGGAACCTTAAAAGGATGCTGCATTTCCTCGGCCCCTGGTTATCTACCTCGGGCCTCATCTTCAGGTAGGATGTCCTGTCTGACTTTAAGTAGCCACAACAAAGTTGCATAGGTTTATATGGAGGTGTTTGAAGAACTATACTTGGTCATCCATATGGTCTCATGCAGTGGTTTGGGGTTTTTTTGTCTGAGGAAACATGATACTCTACTGCTGTATCTCAGCACAGATGTTGAGACTATTTTTGCCAGCCAGATTATTCTAGCACATCTTTCATTTTTCTAAATAGGCATGCATGGAGCCCCCTTGCCTCTTCTCCCCATATCTGATGCAATATAAAATGCAGCTTTGATAGACCTTTTCCAACCCAAGGGTGCATCCTAGAGTCCTCCCTACAACCTCTCCAGCTTCCTATTGATTAACAGAGGAGAGAGTTGAAAATTTACTTCAGATTTGAGCTGATGGGGTAAGATAAAGCATAACTTATGTGAAGGGGAAAGCAGAACTGAACTGATGTAGAGTAACATAAGATTAGTAATCTACAGTTGCAATGTCAGTACAGACAGCTGAGCTAGCTGTGAAGCTGCAGGTTGGTCATCACTGTGATGCCTTTATTGATTAACAGAGGAGAGAGTTGAAAATTTACTTCAGATTTGAGCTGATGGGGTAAGATAAAGCATAACTTATGTGAAGGGGAAAGCAGAACTGAACTGATGTAGAGTAACATAAGATTAGTAATCTACAGTTGCAATGTCAGTACAGACAGCTGAGCTAGCTGTGAAGCTGCAGGTTGGTCATCACTGTGATGCCTTTTTTTTGTCCTGTCTATGTTATCCTGATTCATTTGAGCTAGCTGTAAAGCAGGGGAGCTTGATTACAGAAGTAGTCTAGCAGCTGCAGTGTGAAACATGGATTGATTTACTGTGCTAGCACATACCACACCTAGCGCTGTGGTGACAGAAGCCTCAGAATGCTGAGATCATGTACATTTACTGATAATTGCTGGACTGTGGGAGTGTTATTTAGTTGCATAATTAAGCATGCAGAAACGAGGGAATACAAGTCCCATAGCATATATTTATGAGACTTTAATTACATGATCAGATTCTATATTTTGCATAGAATACCTGCCTGCTACTTGTTATAATCTTACCACATTAATCGGAGGTTTTTCCCTTGTATTGAATGAGAATATGTCAAACATTTAATGCCTACAGCAGATGATGCTCATTCAGGGGATATTATTTCTGCTGGTAATGGCTAGTTTCTTTTTTTATCTTCATATTTAATGTATGTCTCCAGGCTTTCTTTATTGCACATCTGCCAGATCCTGCACTGAATGCAGAATGATTAATTTCCTCATAGGCTTTTCCGTGCTGTTTCTCACTGTGGTATCTTGAGTGCTCTGCAAATACAGTATTAATGAATTTCTTTTTACAACATCACTGTTACGTGAGGTTGCTTGCTGTGTCTGTCTCTCAGGGGCCTCCAGTGATTATTAATGGCAGCACAAGCACCAGAAGCCAGATATGAACATTTGTTTTCTATAGTCACAATAAATATAAAAAAGGTATATCAATAATTTAAAAAAATCAACCACCTATAAGTTCTCCCAGCTTGTGTTTTCAAAATTATTATTAAACAGGCTATAAACAGTGATGTTATTTTTATAGGACATATGTATATGAATACTGTGCATATATGTATATGACTCTCTTGTGAAAGGTGTGTTTGTCTGTAGGCAAAATTTGGCTCACTGTGTAAACAAATATGTTCTTCTTTGTCCTCCCTGTACTGTGACAGTAGCTTATTAATGCTTGTTTTCAAGATTATTGTTTTAGCCTTTTCTCAGCTGTGGCTCAGTCTACTAGACTGAAATATTTCTTGTGACCCTCCCCCTCTGCACATAATTGCATACCAGTCTTTGTTCCTCAGTAACATTTGAATAGTATTGTCTGCAATTAGCAGGTTGTTGTATCATTTCTTACGTGTACAGAATCTAAATCCCTCACTAATTATGACCTTATTTTAGCTGGCAGTGTTCATGCTTTTTAAGACATACCAATGGATTTTCTTCAGTTCACATTGCCTTCCTTTTCTGTTTGCATACATTTTCCCCAATACTCCCTTTTCATGAACCATTTTTCATATATTTGGAAAGAATGGGTTTTGTTTTGTCAGTGCTGGCTGAAAGGAGATATGAAAAGAGGAGTCTGTCCATGTCAGAATATGATTTGAAGAAAAAAACATCTAACTCAACTAATAACTATTGAATGTTAGTAATGAAACTGGAGAATAATATAAAGTCATAGTCTTAGGGCAGGATCTAATCACTATATTACACGTGCAGCTGTTACTTAGTGAGCAGTGCATGCACATTTGCCCAGGTTTACATTCTCTCTTAATCAGATAGAACCAAACCAGAGAAACTAAAAAGTTATATTATTGCAGGGTGACAAATAAATCAGTAGAAAGTGGAGCTCTAGAAACTTTTTGTGCATTTAGTTTTGTGCTATAGATTACAAACACTAGCACACACCATTCCATGACAAATTAATTTCAATGCCTCATATAAAACCATCAACTGAACTTCTGCTGTGAAGTGCACTCTTTACACTCCAATGGAACATGCATCAGATAATATTATTTTTATGGTATGTTGTGAAAAAATTTGCCATCTGGACAGGCGGAAGTCTCATCAAGATCTAGATTCAGGATTCTAGCTTCCCATTATATAAATGGAGTCTGTTTTCTTTTTAGTTTTTGCAGTGTTTTTACATTGATTCTCAACATTATCTTCACATGAAGAGGACTTAAAAGTCTTTTATTTTCTCTGAAGTCTGAAGCTTAGTAACTCTAAAAAGGTTTAGGCTTGGCATGCCTTCCGGAGTTCTCTAGCATGAGAGAATTAGCAGTATAAGGTTGTCACATCCACAGCCATTACAGGGTCAAAAAATACCTCAAGCAACCCTCACTATAATTTAAATTCTGAAGGCAACCAGGGCCTTGGGTTGCACTGACTCGTTTTCAAAGAGGGAGAGGGGGAAAAGGTTCACTTAAGCCAAAAATTCTATGTCTATTGCAGCCAGATATGTAAGCAATAAATTCTAATTCTAAACTCTACAGCATCTGTGTCTGTAGACTTAGAAATGAATACCTTTGCTGAGAGGAATGGCTGTGTGCCCAAGGACAGAGCCCTCCCACTGGTAACATGCACTTTTGCATTACAAAATATCAGTCTCATGCTTTCTAGTGGCTGTGGTTACTGCGTCAAAAATGCATAGGTAAATAATACTTTTTTTTCCTGATGAATTAAGGCCAGGTGTACTGTGAGGCATGTTTAAGCTGTTAGGTGTTTAGTAGAAACAGTATCATAATTCTTCTGCTTTGAAATTTGTAATTGAAAAGGTCTTTCATGGTAGATTGATCAGTATTTGAGTACATAATTTCAGTTTGCAAATGTCATTGCACTCAAGTTTGTTACTAATGTGTGTGTATTCATGGATTTGGCAGAAATGGACACTTTTGTATTTAATAAGTGCCAGCACAACTATGAGTGCTTGTAATCCGGCCATCTTGTGAACAGCCAAAGTGATTTGTCTGGTAGTAACTAGTCAGGTCCAACATAGCAGGTTTGTAACACAGGAATCATCTCCAAATCTTGCTTGATAGTTTACATGCTGGAATGGATTCTCACTGTATGGCAGTAATTGGTTTGAGCTGCTGACACTTTTTAGTACAGAAGAACCAATGACGGATGGCATTAGCAGAAATTAGTTATGACATTTTTAAAACATATGGATAGCATGCAAGTTCCTACCTACAGTTACTGAAAGAGCTGGTAGGAGCTGCCCAGGCCATCTAAGCTCAGAAAGCATCTGTTAGGTAGCTCTGCTCCCTTAGAAGAAATTTTTGGCACCCCATGCTTTCTCTTGCATGCAAAAGCACTAACACTATCTCATCCTGAAAAGAGATGAAGGCTAATGGTCCTACAAAGGGGTCCAAGGCAAGAAGGTTAATTTATTTTAGGTCAATTTTGTGTTGTCCATTCATGTGATTTTCATATCCACTTGAAGCCTGTCTTCCTAGAACTGTGCCTTGGCCAGTCACAGCAGTCTTGCTGGTATGATTTGGTATATTTTTGATTGCTCCTGGTTTGCAAGCAGGTTTCAGCCTTCTCAGTCATGTCAAGTCTTTTGTCTGTCACCTTGTTCACATTTTTTAATGTCATCTAGACTGAATTGTAACTTCAAACCTGGGCTGCTCTGAGAAGACCATCATCTGAAGTGTCATGACACTTGGATTGCATTCTTTTAGATTCTTCGCTGCTTAACTCAATCAATATAACATTTCTGCTTCAAACCTGCATTTAAAGTATTGTGTTCAAAGTTATATAAGAAGTTGCCAAACGCGTTGAAGAGCATTAATAAGTATCCAAACCAAGCTGACACTCTTTGACACCATTTGTTCGCTTATCATTTGATGAACACTTTGGAAAGGCTACTCAACTACGCCTATCCTTGGGCTGTTGCATTCAGTACAATTGTAGAATAAAGTACGCCCATGTGACCAGATCTTGCTGGTTTATACAGCATTAGTTACCAAACGTAATCTCTGTAACAGGGATTTGCCACTAATGCTAATGCTGATCTTTCTGGGAATCTCCTGTACAATTTTCAAATTAACCTTAGGTGTCTACAGCACTTTGATGTGTTATGAATTTTTACACAGCCTACTGGTTGAAAAGCAAATTACATTAAGCTTCTTCCAAAGTAATTCAACTGGAAGCAAAGTTCCCAGATTGAAATCTCTCTATTACTCACCGTCATTTCTATGTCTTACTGCATGTCCCTATAGAGTGATAGTCTCCAGTGCTTGTGCTTGACCGCAGTGTGCATTCAGCCTGTTTTTCTTCCTGTTCTCAGCCCTAATACAAGGGATGGTCACCAAGTCCATGATGTGATTACTGGGACTTGAAGTGCATGTGCTGCCTTCTAGTCTCGTTTTTGTAGAGATCCCAGTGGGCAACTGCAAACAGTCCAGTTAGGCAGCTCCTGTCCTGTACCCTGCTGCCATCCCAGATGGCTCTGAACTGCTCCATCTCTGTGTCTTATGTCCTTAAGCTAATTCTCTCTATGTTGTGTGGTTTGGAGGAAAAAAAAAAAAAAAAAAAAAAGAAGTCCTACATACCTGGTTCTCCACCAGTTCAAAATGTCACAGGGGAGTAATATAGCTATATTCCTGTCCTTCACAGACAGTTGCTGATATTTACACTGGGCTAATAAGATGATTTTGTGGTCTAGTCCCTCTGAGACACTAAAATCCTCTGTGATTTCAGTGTGCTGTCACTTTTATTGACTGTATATTGTGTGTGTCCTTCACCCAGCTAATAACATAGAATCTGTAGAGTTGTGGCTTCCTTCTAGTTTGCTTTCTACATTTCAAATAGGCTGTTTGAAGGAAAGTCTATCTGTGTTAAAAAGCTGCTAACTGACAAGCCATTGATTTGTATCCCCTTTGTATTTCCTCAAATTAATGCATTTTTTCTCATACACTTTTTATTTCTTTCTCAGTCCACTGTGTAGATTTTTCTGCTTTTGACACCAGGGTTTGTCCATTTGTCTCTTTAAAAAGCCTCCATTTTAATGTATGAAGTAACTGAGTGGCCAGGCTAGAATGCTGAAGGCCTCAAAAATGCATCTGGCAGGCTGGTCAGAACAATAGTGAATCAAGCATGAGACTCTTCAATCTGCTGCAGCAGAGCTGCAGTGTCTATTGTACATGCCTTCTTTTATAAAAGAAGAGGCTGTAAAAGTGTCTTGGTCTTTCAAGAACTTTAGACCCATGGTAACAAACAAAAATTCAGGTTTAGTTGCTGTTTGGACTAAAAAAGCAAGAAGGAATTTCCACAGTCCCAATCTGCAACAGCCATCAGGAATCTTTGTCTACTTTTGGGTTGTATATCATCAGTTAATACCTGCTGAAGTTCTAGCACATGCTGAATAAAATGAAATTAGGACCAATTTATGTACCCCAAAACTGTGGTTAGCCTTAAAACTCCTAGAAAAATTTATTTTTTCCTTGCCACAAATTTATTTGTAAGGGCTTGGAGAATATATCATTCTGCTTATGTAGTTAGAAAATAAAATATGTTCCTCAAGTAACTGGAGAGTGGGGGAGTGAATGAATAACTGAATGAATACCTATCATAAATGAAACAATGAATGAGTGGGCAAGGGCAAGAGTGAAATTATGAACTGAAGTGGAAGAAAGTGAAGGAGAGGGAAGAAGAATGACATCAGGGGAAAGTAGTGGGGAAAATTACATAGAAGGAAGGAATGAATCAGAAGAAAGCAAAGGGCAGAAACTAAAAACTGAGTAATTAATTCAGGGAAAGATCAAAATAGAATATTGTGAAAAGGTGAAACATGTTCTTGATGGGCTTGTGACAACACAGATGAAATGAGAGAAAAATAATTGGAACCGAGATAGGAATGATCTGAAAAAAACGGAAAAGTCAAAGGCTGACTTGGCACGATAATAGGACAGAATTGAAGGAAAGAG
>NW_008668795.1:14406-17381 GCF_000695815.1 Acanthisitta chloris
TACTAAAAGAAAATGGCTGTGTCACTGGCAGACCCATGTTGCTGCTGGCTCTACCTCTCTTTTGCTTGTATGGGCATAGCCAGTTCAGCTAGTGCTCTTGGCTTTTGGTAGCCTGCAAATAATAGTCCAGTGCTGATCAGAGAATCAGCTAATGAAAGTGCAGGGGGAAAAAAATCTATTCTGTTATGAAGGTATTGTAAAAATTAAAAGTAGTAGCCATCTGAGGAAGCATACTTCATCCTCACCTCTTTGCCTGCCCTGCAGAATGCTTTCTCACCTTCCAGAACTGAGACTTCTTCATGAGAAGGAAACCAACAGAACCCAAAGCAGAGCTCTGAATGTCTGAGGACCACATTTGGAGAATGATGCACACACGTTGTTATTGCTAGTCAGTACATTTAGAAGTGACTGTTGCCAATACTGATGAGTTGAGAATATAAAAATATCAGAATGAAATCATGTTGATAAGCTAAAAGGAGATACAGGGATAAATAGTTGCTGCAATTTTTGGTATGGATTTAGCCTTGTTCATTCACAGAAGATTGTGATTCTAATTCCTTGCGTGTTAAGATGAAAAAAATGTCCCTGAATTCTTGGATATTTCATGTAAGAAGTATAGAAATAAATATAGTTCTTCATAATGCTAATCCAAGTAAAGAAGTGTCTTTGAAGGGGGGTGGGATAAGCAGTGTGCAAGTTTACTAATCTATTATATTTAAAATAGCTTTCTTTTATAGTAAAAATGTATGCAATTATAATTAGGCAAAGAAAGAAAGCCACAATCCAACTTTAGTAATGCTTTTACTGATTGTATTATAGTCTTCCTTTAAGCAGTAATATGCTTTGTCGCCTGAATCAACTAAGTAAGAAAATTACTTTTCCCAATCTATAAAGCAATCACTTTTATAGCTTCATCTAGTAAATGAGCTGCCTACTCTCCAATAATGAAGGGCAAAAAAGGATCTGGATTTTTTTTTGGTTAATATTCTAGCAAAATTTGTTGTACACTAATTCTCTTACAGTCTCTACTGAATCATCAGACTCCCAAAACAGATTTGTACTCAGAAAATGCTATTTAGAGGAATGCTGACTTCTTCTAAGGGGAAAGAATTGAACTGATCATCAGTGCTCTATTTATTCAAAGTTTAATTCAAAATAATCTATGACTATTGACATGAAATACCTTAAATAGCTCAAAAAGAAGTGAAACTATGATTGTAAAATTCTGATGTCAGAGTCAAGGCAGTACAAAATGAGGATTTCTCTCAGGTTTGCTGCATCAGATAGCAAAATTTGTTAAAAGAGGCAGGACATGTTTGCTACTTCTGATAAAATTATTAAAAAGGAAAAGCTGTTTGGATCTTTTTAAGTTACACTAAGTTCTTGCACACAGACTCTATTTAATTGCTTTTTTTAAAAATACAGTCTAAGTTGGGAATCCTAAACTTTGGCCCAAACAGTGAGGGATTCTATACAAAATATAGTACAGAAATCACTGACTTCAGAGTCCAAGTCAAGGTGGGCATGTGTAGAGTTGAAACATGTGTGCTTTCCTGGCTTGTTCTATGTAGTGAGCTGTAGCATTGGCTGCTTGCATTTTCTACTGAGTGGCAATATGTGCCTCCCAGGGATGCCCTGGATTTCCATCTTTGTAAGGACCAGAGATCTGCAGTCATATGGGTTTATTCCTCGTTTGTCTTCTAAAATTAAAAAAGCATGCCCACACATGATTAATCAACTATGAGTGTGTGGTGAGGCACTGGAACAGGTTGCCCAGAGAAGTTGTGGGGGCTCCGTCCCTGGAAGTGTTCAAGGCCAGGTTGGATGGGGCTCTGGGCAACATGGTCTAGTGGGAGTTGTGCCTCCCATGGCAGCAGGGTTAGACCTAGATGATCTTTAAAGTCCTTTCCAACCTAAACCATTCTATGATTCTATTCACAGGGAAGCTAAGTAGAGTGAGCCTGTGCTGTATATGTTCTGTAAGTAAAGAGGAGACCTTTTATCTCTATGTTGTTGTATTTGCGATGAACCTTTGTCTTTCTCTAGTGAATCAGAAATAATGTGTAGATGGGTGGGTAAGTATTACAAAGAAATACTGCCAGGCCTCTCTTTTGTCTCTGCTGTGAGATGGGATGGGAAGTACTTTGGTTATATTTCTGTTTTTTTCTGCTGAGTAAACCAAAAGAGCCCAGCAGACAGTGCAAAATACATTCACGTGGGTGAGAGCTGTAACACTCCTACACTCAACTCCAGCTACAGCTGGTTACGTAGCTGAGAAATTGGTGTTTTGATTACTTAGACTAGCAACAAAGGCCAACATTTGACATCTTCAAAGCCACTGTAAGGATGTATTTAGATAAATGTTATTTTGGGAACCAACTAGCTCCCACGATGTCATTGAAATTAAACAAGTAATTGAAAGAAATTAATTCTGACCTTTCCTTTGTTCTCAAAAACCTGCCATCCTGCATCCAGTGAGCAACCTCTGCACACATGAGGGTCTCCTGGCAGGTCTTTTGTGGGTCTCCCGTGTCACTGTGTAAGCACATGGGAAATGTCATCCCAAGCAAACGGCAGCATTGCTCTCCTATCTGCTTTGTTTGCACGAGGCAACAGGTTATGAAAGATAAAAGGCAAACAGATACTGGAGCTTGCCACCTGAAATTTCTGAGGCCTGATTTTGAGAGGAATGGAGGCTGAGAGTACATGGGTGTACCTTTAAAATGGCAGCAGTGGTGTAAGCAGTTCCTGCATCTTATTGCACCCAGCCACAGCCACTCATTCCCACACTTGCGCTGTGCCTTCAGCTGTGTTAGAAAAATTCTTCACTGCCGTGTGGTAAGCTGGACTGGTGACTCGTTCTACATTTGAAAAAGCCTTCTTATTTTTATTTTTTTTTAAACCTGGATGTGTCTTCTGATCTAGCTTATTTCTTGGACCCTGAAAAAGCTACTTTGGCACAGCTGAGGAGGTGG
>NW_008668795.1:17400-48555 GCF_000695815.1 Acanthisitta chloris
AAGGGCTGTTTGAGATCTGTTCATACTACTATTATGGGGGGAGGAGAGAGGGTGGTTGGTGTTGGTTTTTGGTATGGTTTGGGGTTTTTTTCTTTTTTAACCATGCCAGTTGTAATTCTTTAATACTGTGATTTCAGTCAGAAAGCTGGGGTTTGTAGTGCTTATTTCTCACTATTTTTTCCTGCTCTCTTCTGTCCCCCTACTCAGCTCTTGGCTTCCACAGCTGTGTGGATAGAGCTGTTTCTGGGTCTGTGCTGCTTCACAGAAATTATTTTAATCCACTGAATGAGTGAAAAACAAAGCAAAAAACCAACGGTGAGTGTGAAGGATATTTATTCCCCCTGATTGTGGCAGAGCAGAGCCCAACAGTGTGTTACAGTCTGCTGAGGAGGGAAGGGAGCCAGGCAAGAAGCTGGGGCTGTGCCTGGAGATGGGGGCTGGGAAGTCAGTCGGCAGTGATGGAGACCTTTCTCTTCTCACACCCTCAACTCCACGGGGAGATCCTTGACTGCAGTCTGCCTGCTCAGGGGAGCTCTCTTGTAGCAGCTTCTCTTCCAAGCTGCAGCCAGACATGGACACGTGAGCTGGCTGGGGAGCGTGCCAGTGGAGATGAGCAGTGGCAGCACACAAGAGGCACAAACTGATTGCATGTTGTCCCTGAACCACCCACTCCACAGCCCCCCAAGCATGTGAGCCCATCCATTCTACTTCCAGTGGGTGTTGCAGGCACTTGCATCTTTCCAGAGACAGGCCAGAGGGGCTCATAAAATTTCAGTCAGAGATTTCTCTCCTGGGCATTGATTTCCTCAAATTTACTTTTGTGTCAGACATTAAATGCTGTGAAATAAGACAGTGAGCATTACAGTAAATTTTCACAAAAAATGTCACATCAGAAACAGGCCAATTTTCCTACAGGCAGCATTAACTTTGGGGGCCAGTACTGTTTTGAGAAACTGCATGTCCACAAATCTTATGACTGGCTGTACATGGGGAGTGAGTGTTTGTCACACAGGTAGTTTGAGTGTAACAGCTTAAGGCAGGGCAAGGTTCTGTGAATGTAAATTGTATTGCAAAACTTTCTGGGGATTGCTTGGGCTTGTGCTATAATGTCATTTCTTTGAGTAACTATGATTTAATTTTTTGCATGTGTGAGAGTTGCATATGGAGCTGCTTAAGAAAAGGCAGCATAGATTTTATTCTATGCTGTTTATTTTTTAAATTATTGTGGCCTTAGAGTGATGAATAGCACATAATCCCAGAGTGGCAGGATTCAATCCTGGTAGTTTTTAAAAAAGACTTAGGGGGGTGATGTTGTGTCTGAGAAGCAGAGGGCAATATAAACAAAATAGCTGATTCAAAGTTAAGGTATTACCATCAGAAATTTCCCTAAAAGTCCTTGAATGTTGTCTCTTTAAAATAAGTCTAAATCATTCATCTTTCTGGAGACAGGCAGACTTTTAAATTGCTTTTCAAAGCCATAAAGAGCATAGAAACAGTAAATAGTCTAGTTTGTGTTTTAATCATTCAGAGACTTAGTAAAAATAACTTTGTTGTCAAGTTGTGCATTCCTCTGCTTTTGTACTTGTCCTTCTCTGACTGCTGACAGGTCACACTAATGGGGCTTCTGGAACAACTCCATACTTTTTGCAATCAGTTGAGAAAAAAGCATGAAAATTCATGGGGAGATGATCCTCTGCCTAGGTCACTTGTGTCTGCCCAAAATGAGACACCTACTCCACCACTTGTGACCACTTGTATTGAAAAAATCTGGATTTTTGTCACAGTTGAATAAAAGGTCTTTTTATTCGTGGATAGATATACTTTGTACTAAGGCTTCTTAGAAAAAGCAAATTAATAAAATGAAAGCATATATTGCAAAATGTAGGGAAGGAGACATTCTCTTTATGTATCTATATGTGGACACATCCATATCCTAGTGAGCAAGTTGTATTTTAAAAAATAAGTTTGAAACCTAAGTGTAATATGGATCTTTTGTTGATCTTGATGACTAAGCATATGGTGATTAACTACATCTATATTGATCTGAAAACTCAGTTTAGCTGAAAGAATACAGCAGGTCTATGGCACAATGGCATGTGCTGTGTGTGCTGCTTTCTACCCATGAAGTAGTTCCGCAAGAGGCTGTGCAAGATGTCATGCAGGCTGCTCAAGCACCAGCTGTACTCAAGTGGGCATGAGCTGGGGAGCTCTAGGGTTCATGGTATGGACTAGTTAAGTCTGCCTTTGACTCTGACTTGAGGCTGCCCTCCAAAAGTACAGAAAAAAATTGTGTGCCAAGTGACTGTCAGCAGTGGGGTGAAACAAAGAGGACAGAGCTCACATTCTCAGATGTTTTTAAAGATCTCATTATTAAGAGTATTTGCTTGGGTACACAATTAGGAGAGGGGGGGGAAAAAAACTGTGCTGTGAGCAAAATGTGCAGACATGGTGATGAGGAGGGTAAAGGGATAGCAAGAATGGGGTAAGTAGGGGAGGGCAGCTGTTCCTACTGCGGCCAGCTTTGCGATGACATGGGCAACAGTGTCTTGAAGATGCACAGTGGAATGGATGTGAAGGAGCATTTGTCAGGTTCAAACTGGAAATATATGAGAGTTATAAGTAGTGTTGCTTTCACTGGCCAAATTCATTTCATATATCAGTGCTTCCTCATACCCTACTGTTCCTTCTCCTTCATGATCCCTCTACAGCCTTCCTACTTCCCTGTCCCTGTCCTAACTCCCCTGCCTCAATGTGTTCCCCTTCCATCACCTGCTGTGCCACTGCAGCCTGTACTTGACAAGCTCTGTTTCCCCAAAATGGGGAAGGAGAGACATTCAAAAGCCCCTGTTCATCTTCTCCATTACAATTTTTCTGTTCCTAGCAGGAGGTAGCAGAGCCCTGTCTGGCTCCATGACCTTTTCTCCTAGGGCTCTGCACAATGCAGTCCCAAACGTGCCAACACATCATCTAACTGCATTTCTCTCCACCCTCTTTTCTGCTGCAGCATTGTTTCCTACCATCAGGGCCAATGAGGTCAGGGCTCTTGGCGCTTTTCTCATCCTTGCTCTGCCTGTTGTGTATTGCCCATCACTGTTGCTCTAACTTCCCAGATAACTGGCTCTCCTTTCACTCCTTAAGTTCTCCCCCTTTCTCATTTTTCTTTCTCTCTGGTTTTAAAAACACTATAGTGAAAGGAAGAAAGTTGTGAAGACAGAAGACCAATTTTAACCATGGTACAAGCAAATGCAGCTTCTGTTTCTTGGGCGTTATGTTTGCTAACTCCAGAGTGAGTTTAGCCTGTAACTGGCGCGGTTGAAAACTGTGGCAGGCAGAATTTGCATGTTTGCTTCCAAGGCAGCTGTGATAATAGCAGCCTAAACAGTTGCTCTTTCTGTGTCTTCTTTACAAAAATGATCTATTTTATCCATCAAAGAGGTGATTTGGCACAATGATGTTGCCTCTGTACAAGAACAATATCCTAGGCTGCTCACAGGTGTTGGATCTAAAGCCTCCTGGTACACTTTCTCCAGACTTTTGCACAAACTTGGATGTGGAGGCCAAATGGCAGCTCTGTGAGTTCTGGCCTCCTGCAGTCTCCCATGAAGAGTCTCTCAGTTTCTGTAGCTGCCTGGTGACATTATTTGAGCAGCAGTAAAATCCATAGCTAGTATATGCCACAACACAGGTGCTCCAAGAATACGATTCTTGATGACATAGAGTTTTTCATGACAGGGTATATGTGATGAACTCTTGATTAAAGGCTCCTGCTAAGAGCTTAGTGCTCTGGCTCATATATGTAAAAAAGGCCCTAGCCTTAGGTTCATAGAAATCATAGAATGGCTTAGGTAGGAAGGGACCTTAAAGATCATCTAGTTCCAACCCCGCTGCCATGGGGCAGAGATACCTTCCAAGAGATCACATTGCTCAGCCCCCCATCCAACCTGGCCTTGAACACTGCCAGGAATGGGACATCCACAACCTCTCTGGGCAACCTGTTTCAGTGTCTCACCACTCTCACAGTAAAGAACTTCCTCCTAATATCCAATGTAAACCTATTCTCTTTCAGTTTGAAGCCATTCCCCCCTTGTCCTATCCGTACATGCTGTTGGAAAAAGTCTCTTCATCTTCTTGAGAGAGAAGCCTTCTCTTCTCCAGGCTTGAACAACCCCAGTTCTCTTCAAGTTCCTGTTCTTGAAGTCAAGTTTGCCCTTTAGCTTTCGTGACTTTGTTAATGAAGTATCTGAGAGCAGGCAGCTAGACTAAACAGGATGTTGCAAGGCTAGAAATGGTAAATGGCATTTGCTTGTGCCATCCTTCTTCTTTGGGATTACTTCATGAACTGGATTTTTTGTGGAAATGGATGAAAAGTCAGTCTTTTTTGCAATACTGCTGATGTCTCCTGTTTTCTTCCTCCATTAGTAGGCAAAGCAAGAGGCTAAGTGGCAGCCTGGCACTTCCCAGGGGCTGTGTTTACATCACATGGAGAAGGTCCAGGCTCTCAATGGTAGGGTCCCCTCAGTGCATCAGTCACTTCCCTTATACAGTGTGCAAAACCTCCCCACCGAGAAGAAAAAGTACTCAGATAAATGTTACTTAAAACATGCTTTGATCCCTACAGTGGTTTGTCTTTTTTTTCTGCAGAAAATGGGTAATCTGTCCCCACCTTTAGAATGCACATTTTTATGAGACAGGCAAATCCACTTAAGTGACAGCGCTGTTTTTTTCTAAATTCTCACCCTGCATGTTAATCTCAGGTGAAACAAAATAGTTAGATTTATTTGGCATGTTTATTAGCAATCAAGCCTAAGAATTGTGCCTTCTGGTTGAACTCAGTAGACCCACAGCTTTGTGTAATTGAGACTGCAGCATGATAGAGAGTCCTGTTATGGCTTCGCATATTGATCAGTCCAATTTAATTTCCTCATGGGAGCTGGACCACACTAAGAATGTGGATTGTGTTGAAAGTTTGATATGCTGATTTTAACAAACCATCTCAAGGGCTTCTGGAACAGAGGCAATTATCAATACTGATACATGTTTCCTTTCATCAAAAGGTAAGGGCTCATTAATAGGCTCACAACAGCTGCTGTTTGCAACACATGACTTCTTTTTAAATTGACTTGGAGGTACTGTTTCCTCAACCTTACCATTTGGCTGTTTCCAGGAGGAAAAGAATTTTCCTTCCAGGCATTGATTTTAGTGGTATATGTGATAGCAGTATCTCCTGTACTGCTATATTCACTAGTTTGTTAACTGAAGCCTAGATTATATTTTAGAGTGATAGTCCCATCTCACTGTTTATTCCCATGTCTGAACAACCCACGCCAACAAATTGTGGTGTTTTACAACTTTTGAATTGTGTCAGATTACTAATGATGTCTGCTATTTTAAATGTTAGTATTACTGGTTAAATAGTCTCCTGTTATAACATTGGCAGTTAGCATTTTTATTTGTCGTTGGATATTTCAAAGATGTTTTTTAACTGTGTTTATTTTAGGCTCTCAGTTATGAGAAGGAAGCTCATTTTTGCTTCCCACTGTTGTACCTTTCCTATGCAAAAATCTTAACATTTCATTTATAACCTATTTGATGTAGGTGTGTTGTGGGTGTTAAATTCATGTTGCTATTTAATGCTGCAAATTGGATGTATGGAAAGAAAACATCATCAAGACAAACTGCTATGTTAAACTTGATTTTAAACACAGTTTTCAGATAAGTAGCTAGAAGTTTACTAATTGTAAATTAGTAATTGTTATCCTTAGGTATTGTTACAGAATTGTTATCCTTAGGTAATAACAGAATTGTTATCCTTAGGTAATAGCAGTTGCTTTTGTTTTGTTTATTCACCAGAAAACAATTTAAATCATTTAACCACTGCTTAGTGTTTTCTGATTTCATTTCCATTTCACACACATTATCTTAATAATTAGCACAGTTTTGCTCATTAATGCATGGATTGAAAACAGCAGCAACATATTTAAAGGAACATTGGAAAAAACCTTGTTTCCAGGCATGGATGAATGTGGATGGGTGAAGCCTAGAAAATACTGGAAAGGTAGCTGGGTTGCACCAAATGTAATTGACCAATGAACCAAACTCTTCAATATGCTCAAAATCCTATGTTGCACGTTTGATGCATCATGAGAAGTGGTACCTTACCTGATTTTTCTTCTTTTCCTGATGTCTGAACTTCTAGACTAATTTGTTCAAGGGAGAATTACAGTTTTCAAAATAGACAATAAATATTTAGCACTGATTACTGTTGCCTAAAATTGCAAGTCCAGTGTTTCTTAGGAGGTCAGAAATAGGAAGTTCAATGAAAAGAAATTAATTTTATTTCTCTATGTATCCTGGAATTCTTTTGAAGTTGTGACTCATATTTGAGCATTACTGGAATTCGTGGTACTGAAGATCCCATGAATGTTTAATGGGCAATGACTGGTATCATTACTGCCCCCCCAGGCTACTGTTTACTGTCACTTCTCTTCCCCAGTTAGCAATAACTGAAATGTGATGAGTGGGTTACTGTAAATTACCTTTAGCAATGATTAATTCAGATTAATCACCTGATTTTCCAAACACTTGAGCACTGAAAGAACGATAATGGTGTGAGAAGTCCCCTAAGCTTGCCTACTATTAAGTATATTCTGGATTTAGTTCTGCAGTCATAGTGATGGGGCTCATTCAGACTTTCCTAGTGTTGTGATGGAGCCAACATGCCTTTACCAACAAGTAGCTCCTTTGATTTCAGTGGCCTATAATCCTTATTAAAACTGTGCAGTTCAGAGTGGTAGGTGAAATGTCACAGATTAGCAAGATTAAGAGCAGTTCAAGGATGTTTCAGGCCTTTGCTTACTTCCTCCCTCCTTAAGTCTCTACGTATGTTCCTCTTGTCAGGGTCTGTTCCATGCAGCAACAACTGTAGATACCTGCTCAAACCACTGCACAGGGTAAAGGAGCAGAGTGTGCTTTTTAGGAAGGGGGTTTAATTGCATGCCTATTTTAAAGGTCATTATTGCAATATGTAGCTGGTTTACAGTACAGAATAGACATTTAAAGTAAACTATTTTTAGGAATACGAGTTCTGGAAAAATAAAAATTGATTATCTGATTCTAAAATGGAAGAAAATTAAGCAAACATTATAACACATGGGCATGTTCCCTATACCTGGAACATGTGTTAATTAAATGTTTTTTCTGTATAACTGGAATATATGTTAATTGCAGTCTTAAATAGTGGGACAGTAACACTGTTTATCCTTGATTTTAAACCTTAATGATATGTTTATTTACATAGGTCAATAGTTTTGGAAACTGAGGCCATGAAATGTAAAGTTATTCCCCTTTTTTTAATAATGTAAATTATCTTAAGTAATGCTATTTATTATTTCATCCTTAAATCTCTAGGTGCAGAAGTGTTGTATATGAACATGTCAGCCTATAACGAGGGTCGGCTTCAGTCATCTTTCTGGATTGTGGACAAACAGCACGTATACATCGGAAGTGCCAGCCTAGATTGGAGATCACTGGGACAGGTAATTTAATTGAAAAAATAACCCTATGCCCTTTGAGGGTGTAATGAGGGGAAAAAAAGTAACATTTTGAGGCCACTTGGCTAGCTCTGTTTTTTGATAGATTCCTGGCAAAGTGCCAGCATCAAAAACTGTACTGCCACAGTTTTGATGACTCTTCTGACTTGACAAAAGTATATTACTATAAATTTTGCTTATCTTCATTGTAACAGCTATCTTCCATGGTTATGCTTCAGGTTAAGTTTCAAAAATGTGATTGCTTTTTTTGATTTCTGCGATGATTTTGTTGTTTGAAGATTGTAAGTTCCAGTTTACTTATTTTTTAAAAAAAAGTGAGCAAAGTTGGTAAACAAACCATAATGGAAACTCTGTGGTAATACCATGTGCATGACCTGGTCCCTCTGATCTGCCATTTGAAAAAGCAAAACGAAAATTTCAAAGACTTTCAAATGGATAGTGGGTATTATCTTGGAATACCCACTAGCTTTGGGGAAGGGGAGATTTATTGGTACAGAAAGTCAAATAGCATCATGTTTTTGGAGGCTGTACGTGTTAGAGAGAATTCCATATTTTTATTCCTCTTAAGCATTAGAGTTGAAGGAAGTACACTAAGGCCTCTGCCAGCGACCAGTGCTGAGAACTCTCTAAGTCTGCCACCATTTTCAAGAAGTAATTCATCAGTAATGCAGCTTATTTGCCTTTTTGTAGGTATCCCTCTTTCTGCAACAGTCTCAGCATTGTTAATGGCTGTCATGTCAGTTTTTGCTGTACACCACTGACTGTGTGAGGCTGCTGTCAGTCACACCTACGGAGTGAAACCTGTGCTTTTAGATCTTGTAACTGAAATGCACAACAGTGTGGGGAAAGAAGCAGCCCTAGGTAGTTATCAGTAGCAGTAAAAAAGCTTACTTTCTAAATATGAGCAGAATCTCAGAAACACAGGAAGAATTTTGAACATAGGTTCTAATGGTTTTGTAAAGAAGGTGGTGTCTGTTAATTGGGTTGATGTTTTCGAGATTTGTTTTGAGCTAAGAGGCTGGAAGTCTGAATAAACACTAATCAGCCATTTTAGCAAAAGAAGAGTGAATAAATGCATTTTTTCTGTTCCTATGATACTAATTTATTTAAAAGGTAACCTTTTGAATGTTTACAAAGGAATCTGGAATACTGGTAGGAAAGACAATGTTGTTATCAAAGCAGGGAAAGTCTTTGCCAAGAGGATGTTGTATTTTTAGTCAATTTAGGAACATACAGTTTCAGCTTTTAGACAGTTTAGAAAATGTTTGTACATTGTCTGTGCCTCACGAGCTAAGCTGTTCTTATGTCATAACAAAATAGCTCTTCACAGGATTTATTTAGCTTATAAATAGTTTAGCTTTGAAGCCTCTTCTATTTGGAGTTTTGAGTACTGGTAAAAATAATAAATGTGGAGAAAAGAAGCACATCTTTCACACAGATTATCATATTATTATATTTAATGATTGTGTTTATGATCTTCACCACAGATGCTACAATTCCATATAGGTTTGGTCCTCTCATGCTGAAATAAATCTTAAGTCTTGTAACATACCTGCCTTAAACTTTGATACCAGTTATTTTTGGGCCAGTCTTTAAATGTGATTCCTCACCATTGATTTTATCACTCTTTTCTGCATACATTTGGAGGGTTTTTTTCTTATTGTCATATAGCAGTATATTTTTATATGTAGTTATAAGATGAATTTCAGAACAATATTTGTACAGAGCTAAAAGAAATCTCTCTGAATTTCAGTTAAAAAGAATCTGCTTTCAATTAGTTGAGAAATGGATGGTGGGGTTTCAGAAGAGCCTAAGGAAATTAGATGCTTGGCTTCGTTCACATTAGATATGAGTCTCCAATTCCCTTACCCCAGAGTTATAGGTTATTAAATCTGGGCAACTGTCAAAGAGATCTCATATGTTTTCCCATAATAATAATAATCTGTCTTGAACTTTTCACATAAGAGGCAAAATAAGCATAGAACTTTGTAATTTTATTCTGAGTGCTTTCCTCAAGCAAAATGCTTAGCACATGTGTGGGACCTAATCTTAAAACCCACAGTGAACTGAGCCTTCACTGGAGAAACACATCTCCCAGGGGTTCTCATTACCAGAGTCCCAGTGCAGCTGCAAATGAGGGATCAGGTCCCTCTTTTCTCCTTTCAAAGCAGCCTAAATGAGTAAGGCCTGAGTTTAACAGGTAAAATAGCAGAGCAGATAGCACCTGTCCAGACCATGCCCTTGCACTTGCACTGCCTGCAGTAATGAGATAGGAATTCTCAGTTTTGCAGCAAGAGGTAGGGGAATCACTGCAGATGTTTCCCATTATGTCCTGGTTTACCTGCAGGGAAAGGACTGTGAAAAGGCAGCCCAGGCTGTTGATGAGTCTCTTTAAAAGTTCATCTGACTTGTAGAGTGTCAGAACTGGTGGTTATTGAATCAGTAAGCCACTTGGGCACGTATTACTAGATCTTGACAGCAAATCACAGAATAAAGTAGGTCTCTGCTATTCTAGAAACATATGGTACTTTGGCCTGTCAAGCACAGCAGTTATCTTCTCACTCAACAAAACATCCAATGTGAGTCAGTCACCTTGGAGCTAACAATGTCTCATTATTTAGCAGCACAGTTCCGGTGTAAATTATGTGAGTGCCTCCATTTTCACACCTAGTAATATATAAAATGTCATTAAAAGCTTCAGATTTTAACTGTACATGGTTGTCATATCTTTTCACATGCCTTCCCCTGTATTTCCTACATGTATGTGTATTGCTTCCTCTCTACTGAAGCCTGGCATACATTCAGGCCAGTACACTGCATAGTTCACACAGGAGCACTTACCTGCTTTGCTGGTGTGGCAGCTGCACTGGAGATGCAGCAGGTCTCTATCGTGTCTCACTCTGGGCTATGGTCCCAGAGCTGACCTACCTCTTGCTTGCTAAGAGCCTAAAGGTGTAGAAAGCCTTGTGTGCTGTGGCAGTACAGAGCATTTGACATATGAGCATGCTAGAGAATATTTATGCAAAGTTACTGTGGTAGATGTGGGGTTAATTGCTATTTTGTCCCTTTGCATGGGGCTAAAAAAATACCTAAGTCTGTTAGCATCATTTGTCTCTTAGGAGCCTGAATCTAAAGCTGAAACAGTAATGTTACTTTTAACAGCTTCTTGGAAAACAGCATTAGGACTTACATGCTTTGTTTTTGCAATATTTGTGGAGAATTCTTCTCTGTGTTTATAAACTGGACAGTATAAATCAATCTCATATGAAGCTTTGTTGCCATTTTCTTGACTTTCTGGCACGGATGAGAAGCAATAGGTATATTTTCTTTAAAAGCAGATTTTCTGCATCAAGGAGAGACTTTCATATGCTGCATATATTACTTCAGGATATATTACCTTTAAAGTTGCATATATCCTTGTGCATCTGCTGTCAAAGTTTTAATGCTTAGCCAGAGTCTCAGCTTTGCAATTGTGGCCAAAGCTGAGAGCACATCATTGCTTTTCAAGTAAAACTGTGTTTCAGTTAGATTGCAAGTTTGTTAAAACTCTAATGATTCTAGCTGAAATCATCTGTGCCAGCTATCTGCTTCAGTCTGAAATCAAACCCCACAGGCAAATGTAAAGTATTGTTGTAGACTCCCTGTAAACAAGGTTTTACAAAAATTGTATGTGTTCTCATTCATAGTGAAATATTTTCATCTTTTCTTCAAGTAAGTCTAGATTTTGTGTCAGGGATGCATCTTTTTTTGTAGTTTTCAATATATCCAAATATTGCCCAACTACATAACCCACTGAAAACTGAGGGTTATGAACAACCAGAGTTTTTGACACTTTCTTAGGACATGTACCACTTTCTTAAAGAGAGTAAGCTGTGTAAGATTTTATTAGTGAAATAACCTAGATTCTTGCTGGTAATTTTTTATAAACTGATACACTGGTGCCAAAATCATATAAATAATGTGTCTTACACATTTACCTGCTTGATGAAGGATATCTGCAGAGATGGTCTCTTATTCTGTGTGGTGCCAATCTGCCTTCAAAATGTGATTTATGGGGGGAAGTAGAAGAGGAAAATTATTAAGATAACATTTTAAATCACATTTTGAACTTTTTATTTCACGTAGATGTATGTGATCAACTGTGCATCTTCCGTCTTCCATTTCACTGACATGCATTTGATAATGGATGCAGCTGATAAAGTGTTTTCCCAGAGTACCCACACTCTCACCTACTAAGAAGTTAGGCTTGTAACCATTGAAGAAGCCAGGGAACATCTTTGGGCCATAGCTGTGCAACCTACTTAAATATATATTTAAGATAACAGCATGTTGAAGTCTATTTTTATTCTGCAAAATACGTGTGTCTATGTTAAAATGTTTGGCTGAAAAATGATTCACTCAAACATATCTAAAATTGGGTATGCATACTGATTAATTTTTGCCTGTGGCTTGAACTAATAACAATCAAGGTGGCCATGGTGCTGTATTCCAGTTTCTAGTTTCTTTACTGGGTAGCTTATTAATATACTTAATAAAAGAAATTGGTTATATAACAGTTATTATAATCTATAATATTAATGCAGAGCAAGAGCTAACAAAACGTGTCATATATTTCTTTTGTTCCACAACTATCTCCAATAGTTCCAGCAAAGCTTGAAAATGCATTTAGCTCCTTAATTCTCTTAAGGAGCATAAGGTTTGTAATACATATGAACCTTTAATCAGCTCAAGAAACACTTTTGGAGCTCTTCATACTAACAACATTTTTGGAAAAGTTTTATTCACACATGAATAATTGAATCCAATGGGCAAACAACACTAATGGATTAGTTGTAACACTTCAGAAAAATGCATTTATGTGCAACAAATAATCAGCGCTTGGAAAATTCCATTACTGAAAATTACGGAAACAAGTAAAATTAATCCAGTTGTCTGTGGGGAGTGGTCTGGCTGCTTTCAGCAAGGCTCCAGCATGTCTGGGCTAGTCAAGGGATGTGTTAACTTGTTGCCCAAAGGCCTTGGGAGAGGGGGAGGTGTGGACCCCTGAACAGAAAGCGCCTGCGTGCTGGCTCACCAGCCCCCAGTTGGGATGTTGCTGGGGTAAACAAGTTGTTGTGCCTTAGGTTGACCAGTTGGTACACACCTAATGTTTTGAACAAGCCAATCAGCAGGGAATATGCTAAGCAAAGGGACTATAAGGGTCTGTGAAAAACAACAATAAACGGACATGTTGCTCGCATCAAGCTGCGTCCCGTCTCTCCATCGCGGCAGTTGTCTTCACTGGAATTGAAATCAGGCTATCACTAGTCTTGTAGGAAAAACAAAACAAAAAAACCAAACAAGCAAGCAAAAAAAATCCAAACAAAAAAAGGCCCTTAAATCATGAATACTAACAGGTACCAGGTAGCTGACTGTATTTGTGGAGGTTAGTGCCCAAATTTGAACATTTAAGGTCTCAAATAGGAGCTTATCTCTTGCTCCCTGAAATTGTAGA
Source organism: Acanthisitta chloris (assembly GCF_000695815.1). Lineage (NCBI taxonomy): Eukaryota > Metazoa > Chordata > Aves > Passeriformes > Acanthisittidae > Acanthisitta > Acanthisitta chloris. Next base: position 30,445 of record NW_008668795.1, read on the forward strand.
GTCTGACTCTAAACACCTGGACTAAATGAACGTGGCATGTCTGAAGTCCTCCAGTTAATGAAGGGATATGAGACAGAGAGTTAGGAGGCTGATCATGCCTTGTGCTCATGTACAGAAGCTGTTTAGATTGGGGAATGAGTCTTGGGCTACCAGAAAGAAGTGACCTTGAAACAAAGAAGGGGACCTGAAAAGAAGAAGGTGAAGTTCCTGGCTGGAGGAAAAGTCCTTGAATTGGGAGAGATCCTGGAGATTAGAGATCTGTGAGGAAGACTGAAGCCAGGGGATGCATCAAGGACACTGGTGATGCCTGAGACAGATAACAGTGAGCAGCCATGCAGTGGGGACCTACCCAACTTTCTGCTCAGCATCTAGAGCCAGCAGCCAACTCCCTGCAGGAATGGAAGGTATGGATGGAAGGTGTGAAATATAATCAAGTAGTTGGAAAATCTCCCATCTTGTTGATTCCTAAGCAAACCGCAGTACCCAGACCCACTGCAAGTAGTCATTTACTCTACCTTGCCTGAGACATCTGAAAAGCATTATCTCAAAAATTCCTGCTTAAATTTTGGCTCAGCTGATGCTGAGGAAAAGTTCCTAAGCAGACCCATGATTTTTTCTCTTAGCTGTGTAAAAACTGCTAGCGGAGGATTTCTTTTTTTTAAGATGCCACTCGAGTCCATATATTTTCTGGATTGTTCATTCTTCTGATTGTCTTAAAATCAGATCAGTTTAAGCTGAATGGCTGCAAGATGGGATTTTTTAAGGACAAAAAAACCCAACCAGGCTGGGAAACATACCTTTTTTTAAGGAAAAAAAAATAACCACATGGACTTGTTCTCATTTACCCATTAATTTCATGTCTTTGTTGGATTCTTTGTGTGATTTGTTTCACCAATGTAAAGTAAGGTGTCAGAAAGGTATTTGATTTCTCTTTATCTTAAAAATCTGTCAGGAGGAAGACTGAAAAAATAATACCTGGTGTCTTCACCTATGTATTCCATTAGAAAGACATATTAATTCTTGGTAAATGTAAATTGTAAATGTAAATTCTTGCTCTTATGAGCATATTTTTTTTACCTTCTTTCATGAAATGAAGTTAGTAGAAGTTTATCTAATCATCTCTGTTGCAAAGGATGAATGATTTGTTCCCACTGGCTCTCAGCAGTGCCTTGGAGCACTTTCTACATTGTCCCATGTGACAGTTGGGTATCTGACAGGACTACTAAACAACAGTAGTTCCTTTTCAGGCAGTTTTCTCTCCATCCTCTTCTTACTCTCTTGTTGTTATAAGTTAGAAACTGCTGGTGGTATCTACATAATTTCAGGTAATTAGAAAATCAGATAAACTGTTCCAACACTTTTTATGAGGTTGGAAACAGAGACCTTTGTTATCTGAAGAGTTTTTACTTGATGCATGTAAGATGTTTAATAAATACACAAGAGGGCCAAAATACTGTAGAAGGAGAGATGTGACAGTGCATGACTGAGAAACTCTCTGTGGAGTATTTGTTCATTATGATTATTAGTATGTAAAACATACTTGTCTCTTTAGGATTGACTCCTATAGTACATGAAAGTTGTAGCAATTATGAATTATCAATTACACTTCAAGAACAAGAAATTAGCTGCCTAATTCATTTATTCTGTTAATAATTCAGTTGAGTCAACAGTCAAATTAGCTGAGATGGAGAGCTATGAAAGTGATTCAAATAGATTTATTAAGCATCTGTAGATACAACAGATAAACAAAGTTATGTGTTTATGATAAATATTAATAATCTAGTGCATACTTACAGTGAAAGTATATTTGATTCTGAATTTTCTGAAATTGGGAAACCTAGGCATTGGGGGGGGAAAAAACCAACCCAAAACTTCAGTTGGTCAAAAGATACACTTTTTGTATGTCTCAATTTTAAGTAAAAACTGATAAGTCAATATTTTATTTGTTTTACTATGAGTTAGGTTTTTGAACTTAGCTATAGGAAGGCTTGCTTGAAATGTTGCAGTGTGTCTTGCTTGTTATCACCAATCAGGACAGAACTGGTTTGAGAAATAATAGGGGTTTCAATCTAGTTGTTCAGGCTCTCCTCCCTATAACATAGGAAAAAGGAGACAAAAGCAGCAGTCTGAATTCATCTGTACCACCTTCTCCTCCTCTTGTCTTTTGTGACAAGAAGACTGATAAAACCCAAACTCTTTTTCATCCTACTCTGAGATAATAATAGTTGGTGGATGATGGTATCTTGGTTATTAAGAGCTGCACCTAAAAGGGCAGGTTTGGGGCAATTTATGAGTGTGGGAATATTGGAGGAGAAACCCTTTGATTGCATGTAGGGGTAAAATCAATTGGAAGGAATCCACTTGGTTCTTTACTCAAAGGTCTCATCCCAATTACACTGAGGAGATTTATGTGGAGGAGACATAGCTCAAAGGCCACAATTACAAGTGACAAAACTCATCCCAGGATTATCCCTTCTTTTGGTGTTCATTTCTGGGGATATAGATCCTAATAAAAAATTAGCCCAAATTCAAGAATCAATGGAATGCTGCCAGGAGCAAATACAACCTGTGTTTCTTTTTATGTATGTCTCTCAGGGAAAGGGGAATGATCATTTCTTCAAATTCTATTCTTGAACGTTGTATTTTCTATTTATTTGTGTGAGCAAAATTGTCCTCCCATAAACCCAAAATATAATAATTACTGGATTTCTGTATGTCTAAAACTACATCATGATGATCATATTTGTTTTCAGTTTCCCCAAAATCTTGCTATAATAGAGCCACCTCTCAGAACTGATCAGAGACAGGATCTTCAACATTTGCAGTTTCTGTTGATAACAGTTGCGTCCTATCTTTACAGAACTGCAAAGAGCAAAAAGCACACTATAATCAGTAATTTTTTTCAACTTTTATCTAAATGAGTCTCTTGAAGTTATGTAATGGTGCATCTGGTCCTTTTGAGATAAGATACTTTGTCTGACAGTGGAATTACATCTTTTCAGTCAAGCCAAAGTTATATTGAGAGTTTCCATTTGATATGAAGTTGTTCTAATGTGAACTATGGTTATGTCCCTAATGTGCACTTTGTCATCTTCTAATAATTTGCTTAATTTTCTTACCATCCCAGTGGTATTCAGTATCATACTGCTATTAGTAAGCTGAGCACAGTCTCAAGTGACCTTTAACATGAAGCAAGGCTCTTTCAACTTTGTCATCCACCAAGGTTCAATCAGATGGGTTGACTCAGATGGGTAAATATTAGACTGAAAGTACAGGCAACATAATATTAGTATATTCTATCTAAATTCTTATTTCTGTGTTAATAAATCTCTCTTATATAAAACAATGAATAACTGCTTCTAAAAAGCTTTGATATGCTGTTATCCATGTGATCCAATCCTTAAAAAAAAAAATCTCATCTGATTTATTTCTGTGGGATTATTTCCTGAACTAGCTAATATTATAAAGATAACATGAAAGTGCAACCCAGATCTTCAAGCATAGGTGAAAGAGTCAAGATGTGAAAAAAACCTGTGTAAGGAGATATTACAGACCTGTATTAGCAATTACTTACTTTTTAGTAATGTATTACTTTTTTCTGTTTCTTGCTGCATAGAAAGCTAGTTGTGTTATCAGAACTGTGCTGTGATGATACTACAGCTTATCCTTCAATGGACAGGCTGAAAATGCATTTATTTTTTTCATGAAGAGCTTTTGGCTAGGGTTTCTATTGCTGACTAAGTCTAGACCAGTTTAGTGACTGATATTTTTTTTTAAATAAATTTCAGTGAGGCAAATGGACTATTTGTCTCCTGCTTGCCATTGCTGTGCACTGCAAACAGAGGGCTGGCTAAAGCTGGGCAGGAGCATGGGTCATGTGGCTGCTCCACTTGTGTCTTGTATGTGCTTTGTTACTGCCTGGTAGTGCCCTTTGTTCCTCCTTACTCCGGTGGGCTTCTGGTTTTGTGATTTAGCAACTAAAACCAGCCTGGGACTATATATTCACCCTGCACTTGGAGCCAAAAAGTCTTCTTATGCCTCCTCAGCTTGGCTAGTTTCTCTAGATGCAGAGCTGACTCCCAGGTCTGAGACGCTAGGAAGCTATTCCTGTTTACCATACTTCTCTCACTGTTGTGCTCCATGCATCATCTGCATTATGTGTTTGCATTTAGTGTAAGAGAGGGCAAAATACAGCAACAGCTTGCTGCATGATTCTATTTGACCTCTGTTGACTGTAGGAGTATGTAGGAGTCACTGTTTCTGACTTCTGAAATTGCAGATCTAGTCTCATCTTTTTTGTTTCTTACAATTCTGTGAAAGTTCTGTATAACAGGTTTCCCTACTGTTGGAGTAACCAATAACAAATTGTGAATCAGAAAGTAATAAACCTGCAGAGTAAAATGATGGAATATTCAGATTGAACAAATAGACTCACTTCTTGCCAAATCAGCACGGCATTTTCAGGTAGTTGGATACCTAAATACCTGCTGAATACCCTGCTGAGAACAAGAGTAGGTTTAGATTGGATATTAAGAAGAATTTATTTACTGTGAAGGTAGTGTAGTGAGGCAACAGGTTGCTCAGAGAATATGTGGATGCCTCACCCCTGGAGGTGGTTGGAAGGAGCCCTGAGCAACCTGGTCTAGTGAATTGCATCCCTACCTACGGCAGGATGGTTGTGACTAGATGATCTTTATGGTTGCTTCCAACCTGAACCATTCCATGATTCTATTTTCCTCTCATGACTTTTCCTTTAGTTGCTGTGGAAGTTCCATAAGACAGGTTTTCCTGCCATTGGAGTAAACAATAAGAAATTGTAAATCAATAAAGAATAAACTAGCAGAGCAAAATGATGGAATATTCAGTTTGAACAGATCAATTCACTTCTTTCCAAAGCAGCAGGGGATATTCAGGTAGTTGTATCTCTACAATCCAACAGAATAAAGAAAGTTCTTTCTCCAGGAAAACTAACCTCATGATCATTTGCTTGCTTTTTAATATTTGCCATGCCATTGCTATGTCTTAATTAAGTCATAGAAGATGTTGCAAAGAGAGTGTGACTGGTTCTGGTTTATGGCTGGGGCCTCACGTTACAGATAGTATCAGTGGATTAGGATGATCAGACTCAAGAGTTTTGGATGGTTTCTAGAAGTGCTGCAACTGAAGGCATGCAGGAATTTGGTGGCAGAACACACACTGTGCACCACTGCACACAGGATAGAAAATCATACATACAAGTGCATGCAAAACAAGAGACAGCTTGGAAGACACCTGCTATCTCAAGGCAAACAGTCTGGCAGTGTGACAAATAGACAGCACTGGTGAGGCGTACTTGAATGAGTCCATGGCCTAGGGCTAAGACTAAGTAGCTTAAAAGTTAACCTGTTGAAACTTGCCAAAACTGTTTGGGAGGGCTTCCTGCATCTGGCTCAACAGCTGGTGGTAGAGCCTGAAATAATCAGTAAACTTACATGGATGTAAGAAAATTACTAAGTCCACCACTTTCCCAAAAATATGATTTGTTATGCTGAAAGAGAACTTGTTCATTAAAACCCAGCTGAATCTCTGAGGAAGAGCTAATGCACCACAGTCTATTCTGTCATCTTCCACAAGAACTTGCTGGCAACTAACCTTGGTCAGTGATGTTAATGAATGAAGGCAGATTCCTCTCAGAGAGACTTAGTTATTAGCACACCCCATCAGATCGATCTTGTTCAACTAAACAAGCAAATAATCATGAAAGTGTAATATCAATATGTGGTTCCCCCCGTGCAGACACACTGATATTGCACAGATGACAGTTCCCTTCTAGAAAAATGTCTTCATTCAGAACTCTCAACTCCAAAAAGTTCCCAAATGGAGCCAAATCACCTCCTGCTTTAACAGCTGAATCCTTTCATGGAAAACTGGATTTAGTATTGTCCTGTGAAAAAGACACACAGTAAATCAGGCTGAAGTACCATGCCATAAATCTTCATGAGTCAGGGCAAAGAAGGACAATCATTTCAATCATTCTATAAAAGAAAAATGGTTCTGCAGTTTGGTATAAAATCTCATCTTTCTATACCCATAAGTCATCAAGCAGAACAAAACAGACTCTGACAAAGCATTCTTTCCATATGAATGTGCAGCATTAATGTCATCGGTAACCTTTTCAGATTTTGATATTGTCGTCATAACCATCAAGGCCTGATTTGGAAGTCATCATGCAGTCACCTTTCTTAACCTTTCTAAGTAAACAGTAGTCATCTAAACAGTGAAATCATTGATGTTTCCCTAGAACTGCTCAGTGGCAAACTATTAGTCCTTGCTTGAGGGAGGTATATTGGGCAGGCAGCACTTGCAAACAGAATTGTTAAGTGTGTCTTCGGAAAACTGCAGAAGTCATGAGAATCACAGTACTGGACAGGCAAGTTTTTCTAATCAGTGTGATGACTTATTAGCAATTTCTTTCAGATTTGATGCTGGAACACCTCACTTACAAGAAAATGCTGAGGAAACTGGGACTGGATAACTGAGAGGGGATCACATTAATGTCTATAAGTGTCTGAAGGGAGAGTGCCAGGAAGATGGGGCCAGGCCCTGCTCAGTGGTGCCAAACAATAGGGCAAGAGGCAATGGGCAGAAACTGATGAACAGGAAGTTCCACCTGAACGTGAGGAAGACTTCTTTACTGTGTGGGTGACCACACAATAGAACAGAATGCCCAGAGAGGTTGTGAATTCTCCCTCGCTGGAGATATTCCAGAACCATCTGGACGTAATCCTGTGCAGTGTGCTTTACAGTGACCCTGCTTGAGCAGGGAAGCTAGACTAGGTGACCTTCAGTGGTCCCTTCCAATCTTACCCATTCTGTGGTTCTGTATGTGTTCCAGATTTTACTGTTACAGTCAGGAGGCACAAAGAGGATATAATAATTTAATTACAGACTTTCTTCCTAGGAGCATATACCAGGACCATATATTTACAGGAGACATTGCTTCCATGTTGAAGCAGCCAGAAACCCCACACATACCTAAGGTGGCTCCTCAGAAGAACAGGGCAAAGAGCAACAATGGTCTTCTGAAACAGATTTTCATATCAGCTAGCCATTGTCCTGGGGCTGCCTGTCTACTGTTTTGCTAAATTGCCTTACCTGTCTAAACTGCTTGGATTCCTAGCTTACTGCAAGGTCCTGTACACTGAACTTAATCAAGGCTCAGCCAAAATTAATTAGTGCCTTTGGTCCTCTGCTTTCACCAAGGCAAAAAGGTTTCTAATTCTGATCAGGTAGTCTGGCAAAGGCTCAGCAGTTATAGCAATAATTCATAGGCAATGTCATTGTACCAGTCTGTGTGCCCAGCATGCCTGCCACCAGTCTCTATTCAGTTCGCAAAAGGAAAACCCACTGTGTATGTTAGAAATGTTATAAATAATGCAACCAATTAGTCAACTAAGTGCTGTTGTATTTCCCTGAAGGCCATGGATCTGAAAGCCCCAAAGAAACTGTGTGCTTTGAGAAAAACATTTAGACATAAATACTTCCCTTACTCTGAGGTCAGCCCTTTGCACTCTCCCCTCTCTGTTGTACAGCAGAAGACATAGGGAGACTGCCCTTTGCAGCATTACATAGAGTGAGAACAAATGCTAAGAGCTCATGCTGTAATTTCCAGCTGTGTGAGGATAATGCAAGATAAGGGCTGACAGGACAGGCTCAGATGCAGGGAAGATGGAAAGAGGCTGTGAGAGATATGTGCATGCACATGGTGAAGGAGAGTCCAGGCCTTTTCAGAGGCTACCAGGATATTTCACTTCACTTTTTAGATTTTTTTATGGTTCCACTGAAGTATTTTTAATGTCATATGAATGACACCAGTACTGAAATTTGATGCAGCTTTTTAATAATGGAGACCAGCACAATGTGGTCCTTTCCTTCCCAGCCTGCACTTTTCTTAGAATAAGGAACAAAAATTGTGCTTCAAAAAAGAAACAGAATCAAATTAGAATTCAAATTAATTAGATTTCCTGCAGTAAAACAAGGAATAAATCAAATGTGAGCCTGGAAAAATGTTTTCTTGCAGTTGCAAGCTTGCATTTCCCCTAAAGAGATACTTCTGCATGCTTTGAGGGGGTAATGAAACTCTAAACTCAAAAGTCACTTGAAAATGATAAATTATGCTGTGATTATGCCAAGTGATATTAATTATGCTGATAGATTATATAGCAAGGAATTAGGAATTTTTATTCAGTTCTGCTGATAGATTATATAGCAAGGAATTTTTAACTGATTCAGTTCTGCCTTCTGGGTTGCTCTGACAATTAGCAATGTGTCAGGCTTTGTTTGTTAGTGAGCTTTATCAACAGCAGTAAGAGAGCAAACTTGCACCCACAATGGTTTCTACGTGAACATCATCACAGAGTGATCCATGGTTTAGATTATATTTGAATTGTTTGTACAAACAGATTTATTTTTGCTGAGTTTTCCATATCAGTAGAGCAGATGGCTGAAGATGAAAGATTATGATGGGGCTTTTTTCTAATGTGACAAGGACAAGGGGGGATTTCTGTTTTTCTGCCTTGAAGATACATGGCTACCTCTTCCTCACAAAGGTCTTTTTAAACTACACCATTTTAAACCATTTCTGCCTGGATGTCTAGCTTGCAATGCATCTCAGCAGCAGTACCTTTCAGCAGAAATGAAATGCTGAACCTAAGTTTTTTTCTCAGCGTGGTTTTCACTCAAGTGAAGTAGGGCATCACTGTGCAGTTTCGCATTCTGTGGACCAGCAGAAAAAGGAAGGGGACACAAAAATTAGCAGCTCCTAAAAGCTTCTCTGCCTGATTGTGGCAGCTTTTTGCGTTAGGTAGTATTAGTAAAAATACTTAGGAAGTTTTAACTTCCTGGGGCTTTTATTCTACAAGAACTACAGACCCAAGTCGATCAATTGTACTTTCTAAAGGTGAGAATTAAAGACCAGTGGACTGCAAGTGACTGCCAATTCAAATGTATTTTGTCAGCTTCAATGGGGTACAGTCAGTCCACTTATGTCCCTTCCTTTCCTTTAACGAAAACATGTCATGGCTTTATAGCAACATTCAGTGCCAGTGCTGGGTGCATTCTCTATCAAATGCATCACCTCCTCTTGGTCACATGCCCAGATTTATTTCCAGCACAGTGGCCTGAGTGACAGTTTTCCATTTTCAGTGAGATCGAGTTCCCAGCTGAGTTTGATGCTGCACTCTTTTGTCAAGTGGAAGGGACATTTTTTCTAGTTCTTTAGAAATTCTGCCTGGTGATTATTTTCAAATCACTAAAACCAAGATGATAGAAAATTAACGTTTGGCCTGAGACAACAGAAACATAAAACCTGCACAAATGTGGGACATAGGCCAGGTACAAGAGAGATCCAAGTGCAAGACTCACAAAGTGATTCATTGGAGAATGGTTAAGAGTTGAATCTAGGATTTTCTAAATACCATTTATTCAATCAAAGGGACTGTAGAAAATGGGAATAGTCACACAACTAAACAATGAAACCATTAATCTCAAAATTTTACTTGTTTGTATTCTCTGACTAATCTTCAAAAGCAGTTTGTGGTTGTCAAAATAATAGAGAATTCAAGAACATTTATTACACCCTAGATGATATTTTGGACATCCAAATATGCTGTTAATTTAGATTTATTCACTCTCTGATAGTTTAAGTTAAACAGAGTTTTACTAGCATCCTGAGAATATAGTGTTTTGCACTGTATTATTAGTCAAGCAGAGAGGGAGGGGTCTGACTCAGGAATGCAAGGATCAGTTGCAATTTCTAGTGAAGCATTAGCTGAGGTACATGCTTTTGCTGTTTTGATGGACTGTACTACCTGCACAGGTTTTGTGTGAGAGAATCCAGGCAGCACTACAGCCTTCTCAGCCTCTTCAGCATCAGGTTGCATTTTTGGTTTACATCAAAATGATGGCTATCTGAACAGGGTCGTTACACTGAATGCATTTGTGATGATCACTACTCCTGTCATCCTGTTACAGCAAAGCGTGCTACAACAGTCACATCAAACAATACTGCACAAAGAAACACTTTTACCTCGCTCAAATCTCTTTGTCTCCCTCTGCTGGGTGATGGTCACCCCCATCAGAATGCCCTTCTCTTGCCCTGCTGCCACTGGCCACCCCTTGGCTGTTACCTGTGCCTGGCATGGGATGGGCATGCATATCTGCTCAGCAGGTTTTGGTGAGAGGTAAAGAATAGCTGTGCAGAGGCAGCCTTAAGATGTTGCTATGTGTGATTGCAAAATACCCACTCAGTAATAAAAGATACCAGATAAAAGCATAAGGGAGGTCTGCAGTAAGGGTCAGGTAAGAGTGGTAAGAATGCATGTTTGGAGTGCAGGTTAAGTGAATAATTAGGGCATATTTTATGAAAATATGAGTGTACTACTCTAAATGTCTGTGATTTGCTGTAAGGTGGTAATGAACACACTGAATATTACTTTTCTTTAGAAGCTATTGAAACCTTAGGTAATTGATTGATCAGTATAGCATCCTTTTTAGTACTCCATTACTCTACCCTGTTGTGTTTCTGGCTTCACTCAGTCATTCATTTAGAAATTGGTCATTAAAAAAATCAGAGGCCTGAAAGCACAATTAAATACACTTTCAAGCACAGGCAAATGGCAGATGCATGCACAGTCCACTATACAAAAAGTCTACTTAGTGTTCAATAGGCTACCTGTAGTTGATGCAGAGTTTTTGTAGCACAGGCAATGGATGTCTGGCACGTACCAATGGGCAGAGGTTTTGGGCACAGGGCAGTTAATGCCTGAGTAGATCTGGCTGTTGTTTTCAGGATCAGATTTGAGTGTGAACAACTACTAAAAACTTCTTCTTTAAACAAGGGGGTTTCTGAAGCCTCCTGCTACATTTGCCATGATTCAGATATTGCAAGCTGTGAACCAGATTGTTCCACTCTTATGTAGGTCAAATAGTACCTTGCCTACGCAGTGGGGTTGTCTCTTGGAGTGTAGCTCAAGGTAAATATAAAATGCGTTGTCTGGTCTGCACAGTGCAGGGTAAGGACACATCATACACCCTGTCTGACCCGTGATCCAAACGTACTTGAAAAGTCTTGCTAACACTGTTTCTCAGTTTAGAAAGCTTACAGTGTCATGGGTTTTCTTCATTTTGCATATGATGCCTATGAATGTACACGGGAAAAGAATAAGTAAAAATTCCTGTCTGTGAAATCCTGGTTTTTGTCCAGTCTAGTAAAGAATTCCTCCTCTTGTCATAAAAATTACTATTTTTCTAGCTAGGCCATATTTATTACTTTTTGTAGCTTAACTGATTTCTGTAGTTAGAGCATCATTGTACAGTGGGTTGAAGCCACTTTTCTTCAGTCTAGTGTAGTTACTCACTTTTCTGGTGCTTTAATAAAGTCTTTATTGGGAAGAAATACACTAATTTGGTAGCCTTTAATAGTTGCTCTGCACAAATGTAAATGTCATGGGGAAGAACAAAGAAAACCAGTTCCCATGTTTTTTATTCTTTGAGAAAAGCATGCTTGGTGGTTCTTAACAAAGAGGGGAAGAAACCTGCTTATGAGGGGACACAAAATTCTCAATGCAGATAACCATTCCTGTTCCCAGTCCCCAACACATGACCTGGAAATGTGACTCACAAGCCACTCTGCAACTTTAACATTCGAATATTGCTGTTCCATATTGAGGTAATCGAATTTATGACTCTTTATTTTCATTTCAGATTTATCTTCCTTAGTTTTATTAAGGTTTTGATTCCTTGAGATCTTCTTCACTTTAATTTTCCAGTGATGTTTTCATTACTGTATGAATTGCTCTTAAAACTCAGGATGAAGAAATACTTCCCTTCGCCTTAAGAGCTCCTGCCTTGAAGGATTTTACCTGAACAGATACCTCAGATGATACTTAGCTGCAGGTTTCCGTCACAACAAACTGGGGGGCAACGCTCAAATTTTGGTTCTTTCAATATAGATGTTTTTTTCTGCTTCTCCTCTGAGACTGTTAAAAATAAGTCTGTAATGACAGCAGCTCTCAAACCAAAGAGAAATTGTTTTTCCTTATCTAGATGTCATACCACTTCATACTAAATCTGTCACTAGCACATCCTTGCTGCCCCCCTATGCCTCCAGGATGATAGGCTTTGTGATTAATAGGGAAAAAAAGCAGTCTTCTCCTCACCTCAGAGTATGGGAGTAAAAACAGGCTTAGTATGGAAAACACTTTGAAACAGAGGTGTATTTTTTTTCTCCAAACCTACTGGGCCTTTGCACAAGAAAGGAGATGGCTGGGGTTTTACTGCGGTCATGTATTATTTGCATTTCAAGGTGATGTATCATTCCTGAACCAAGATGATCACAAGGTGAGAGGCTGACATTTAACCTGGTTTCTTTGGAAAATTCAGTCTGCATGATGAGCATTGGAGTCACTCTCTGCCCTCTTCCTATAGCTTTGAATCTACTTTTCAGGTTCAGTCACTTTTGAACTTGAGTTCATGAAAGCTTAATGAAAACAGGCAGCTGGTTAAAGAGGATAACTGTGTTTCCTCAGCGAGGGAAAGGAGAAGCCCTGTCTATATAGTGTACTAGGGAATCCCCATGGGGGAGAGCTCTTATCAGGGCTTCAGAAGCAAGAAAAGCTTTGATCAGTGCTTGCTGCCAGAGAAGCCAAGATGCAACGCTTTGGGAAGGCAGGGTTCATTACTGTGCTGTAAATACCTCTTTTGAAATGGCTTCGTTCCAGCCTGTGGTTTGCGTGTAGCCGCTGTGAGTGGGTGAGTGGCAGAGCCTCAGCCAGGGCATCACCTCAGCTCCCACAGCTGCCTGCTCCCATGGGAGAGTCGAGTCCTTGTGCAAAATGTGCTGCTCCCTGTGCTTCTGTTTGTGGGGAGAGCCTGGCAGGAAGGCATGGCTAATGCTTTGCTTTGTAGTCAAGCTAGGTAGTCATCTGTAAAAACTGCATTTAACAAAACCCATTAGTGCCCATGGCTTCCTCCCTGTCTCTGTACATGAGGAAGCACTTAGGCAGAAGGGCAATCCTTTAATTCACAGGGAGAGGATACGCTGCAAGCACTCCTGCTCCAAGGAGAGCTGCTCACACAGATGCGATGCTGGCAGCTTCTGGTGTGTTGTGGGGACACTATTTTATCTTTACTTATAATAGAAGGGATAAAGTTGAATAGTAATAATGGGACTGATAAATGAAAGGAAAACTGTAACCACATAATTATGTCAGAATCAACTAACAGCCATGAAAAGCTGATTAAACCGCATTATGCAGATAGATGTAACAGAATACTATTAGTAAGTCCTTTGCAATGGCATGCCTGGCAATTAAGAGAGCTGTATTGGCAGCACACAGTGAAAACAGTGCTAATGTATAGTTAAAAATGTTTGGAGACAAACAGTGCACAGAGTACAGGGACAGCCTAGAACTGAATACAGGAGTGTCCTCAAAGATAACCAGCACGCAGGGGAAAAACCAAAGATGTTCTTCCAAATACACTGTTTGACTAGGATGTTGGTCATATTTATATTTACTGGGAAATTAATTTGCTGGGAAAATTTCCACAAATTTCAGCTTGTGCAGGCTAACAGATTGATTCCATTTTTTTCCCTGAATTAAAGAAGCTTACATAAATATTCTGATTTAAGTGGTAATAATATTAAGTAATGTTCCTGGGGTTGCAACTATTCAGTAAATATTTGGGAATGAGATAGCTCCGTGTTCTGTATTCGTATTTCAAGGTTCTGTGTGTTGTATTTCAAGGTCAGAGACCTGAAGAATGTGTCATCCATCGAGTTTCTTTCTCACTGGAATATTGGTATTTGTTGATTTCTCTCACCCACCACAGAAAGAGTCAAGGTTCAACTCTATCCTTCGCTTTCCCTCCTCTGCCCACTCTTGCAGAGCAGCTCTCATCTGCAGTCAGGGAAAATTGCACAGGAGCAAGCTCTGAGATAACATCAGTGTGGGGTTTAGAGTTCCCACAGGCTTTATAGAAAGATATGCTTCTGTCAGAAACTAGTCCATGTGACTGTGGAGATCTCATCTAAGGGAATAAAACCAGTGGGAATATTTTGGTGTCAAAGGGTGAGCATGCTGGAGAGTTCATATTCCCCTTATTTTCTTCATCATGTCAGGCAGACTTCTCAGGCAGGCTACCAAGAGAATTTGCTTGCAGAAAACCAATATATTTATCTTCCACATTGTTTTCCAACAGATGCATGCAGGTTTTCTTCTTGGTTTATTTTAGGAGATGATTGAACTAGTGTGAAATGCAGGTAACAAGAGGTCAATAGCATCCAGGCCCACAGCAGTGCTTTCCTGAACTATCTAAAGCAAAGTATGGGAGAGAATGCAGGTGTGGTTACACTTTGATTACCAAACCCAGGCAATACTTTCATAAATTAAATTTTGCCCATGATGGTAAGTACTAGGGATGTACAATTAATGAAATCTCTGCCAAAACAAGATTTATGATGACCAGGAGACGTGCCTTTACTTAAATGAAAAGTGAGACTGAAGAAGGCTAAAGAATTTAATTGCACTCTGATGTCTATGTTTACCTGGACTATGTTTCCTCATAATTTATATGTGAGATTATTGATGCTTACAGAGTACTTTTTGTGAGAGAAGAGTATCATTATCTCCCTTTTTACATGTGAAGAAACTGACACCCAGAAGTGGTACCCTGGGTGAGGTACTATATCATAGCAATGGGGGAGGTAAGAACCCAACTTTTTGGTGTCCTAACTGGGTATACTATTTACTGGATCACACTGGATTTAATAGCACAGTAAATTTAGCTACTAATAGTATTAAACTCCTGTTATTTCATCCTTTTATTTGAAGCTGGAGCATTATTCCTTCTCTGGCAGAGAAATAAGTTATTATTAATAATTCCAGTTCTTTCACCTTTTGCAGAACTCACAGAAAACAAATTCCTTCTGAAGAAAGAAGCTATCACTGATAGCAGTGTGTGCTCCTACATAAGCCAGAAGATAGGTTGCCTTTCCTCTAAATAAAATATAAAAATAGTAAATAAAAAACACTTTAGCCAAGAGTAGGAAACCTTGGACAACACCTATAAGAAACATGGTGCCTTTCTCAGATGGGTGTCACGCCAAACTTGTGTCCATCCATTAGGTGTGTTCTATTCTATTAGGACATGCAGCTCAGTCATACACTGAATGTACAAATCCTGTTACAGCTTTTGCCTCCTCTTGACTGTGAAGATATGGCTTATGTGTTTGCCTTTAGAAGAGTATTGTTAGGAGTGTTCTTGTGGTTGACTGTACTGCTGCTGAGCTCAAGACACACTTCTGGAAGATACCCCTCAGGCACTGCTGTATACTTCCACAGATCCATCAGCCAAAATATCACTAATGATACAACTTTTAATTTCACAGATGAAGGAACTTGGCGTCATCGTATACAACTGTAGCTGCCTGGTCCTGGATTTACAAAGGATATTTGCCCTGTATAGCTCATTAAGATACAAGAATAAAATACCTCCGAGTTGGTCTAAGAGGCTGTATGGAGTGTACGATACTCAAAATAAACTAACACTGCAGTTGAACGAGACAAAATCAGAAGCTTTTGTGTCGGTAAGTTCTGAAATGGGTTGTGGATAGGGAGGGAAAGGAAGAAACTTATTTAAGCCACCAGATTCTTGGGAGACCCAGAAATTTGGCAAATCACAATATTATTTTTTTCTTCTGTGACATTGTTCATACATGCAGTTTGGCAGGATTGATGATGCTGCAGGATTTCATTTGAGCATTATTCTTTTTCCCTTTCACGGTAATGTTCACCAATTTTCCACTTGTGTTCAAAAAATGACAGGGGGCCCTGCAAATTAGATTCTTTTATTTACACTAGTAGATAGACTGTGAATGACTTGGGAGTAAATGAGCTGTTAATCAGACATAGAAAATTATACACAATAAGTTTGATATCAGAGCTTGCATTTTTATCTATGTAATTTGTAAGGATTCACCCTGTTCCACTGAAAACTTTTCTACTTCTGTAGAAAATCATCTGCTTTAGTTTTATTTTTAAATGACGTTTTTAAACATCTAAAATTCAAGCAGTGATCCCCATGGAAGCACTGTGTGTGCATGTATTTTTAATGGAAAGAAATGGAGCAGTCCTCCAGCTCAGCAGTGATGTAGCAAAACTGGTAAAAAGTACACTGCAAGACAGAGATGATGAAAGATGTGGAATGTCATTTTGGAGGTAATTATGAGTATAAACAACCCCTTCAAAACCAGGAATATAACAAAGGTGCTAAGAGTGACTTTGCATTCTCTACAAAACAAGGGGCAAACCCCCCATTGCTTATAAGCAGTTATGTCTGAAACAGGACAAGGTGTGTCTCACACTAGTCAGTTGTACAGCCAGTAGCAAGCACAGGACACTGGTGCAGGTCAGTGATTATACAGGGCAGGGTTTACCTTTACCTGCTGGAGCCAGGCAGTATTCTGGTGTCCAGGATTTTTCATACTCCTGCAATCAGTGGAGAGACATAGAACTATTTTGGAATGAAAATCTGGAAATGCCTAAGACAGTCAGAATTAATAGCCATTTGAAAAAATGGAAGCTTCCATTGATTCTGGAGAATCTTAAGGACTAGCTTAAATGAGAAACTGACTTTTTTAACAGTTAGCTATTGCTCTGCAAAATGAAATCCTACTCCTTTCTCAGCAATCTGTAAGGAATGGAGAAATCCTGCTGCAGGGTAGTCCTGCAGAGGCACACAGAATGGAAAGCTGGTTTAGGCCAAGTTTAAGAAATCTGGGATCCTAGAAAAAGACAGGTGGAGAGAGATTCTACTGCTGCTTTTTTGCAGTTTGCAGAGTGTTCACTTCCTCCTTGTGCCTTGAATTTTCTTTTCTTGCGGGCAATAGAAGCCTTTTCTCTTGAAATTTCACTTCAGAAAACAAAAGGTACTGGTACTCAGAAGCTCAGATCAGTGAAGTTCAACTCCAAGAGCAACCTGAATTTGTAACTTGTAACCACAGTCACTTGGGATGGTTCTTCCTTCGTGAAAACACTGTCTTCAATAAATGTCTCACCTACTAGCAAATTCTAAATGTTTGCTAGCATGACTCTCTGAAAGGAAGTCCTGGAGTTGCACTGGGCTGACTTGGTGGACTAAATGTTTACATCGCTGACTGTTGCTGAACTAATGATAAGAAGGAAGTCTCCACAAGCCAGGAAGTTCCCTTACTGCCATCACTGTCCTCTTTAAGAAGTCTTTTGCTTTCTGGTGTTTATATTTAATGCACCGGAAAAAGACAATGCATAAGAATTCCTTAAGTTGCAACGGTTCTGTAACTTAAAAATTCAAGAAAATACTACAAGTGTTAAGAATAAAATCTCAGTGCAACAGCTTCCTAAAAGTTTCAGATAATAGGTATAAATTATATTTAACTTTTTAACTAAATTTATATCACTTTGCACTTATTTCTTGAGTTGAAATTCACTCTTTGAAAATATATTTCACTTTCTATGTTTGTGCTATAAAAACAAGCATAACACACAGTCACTGAATTTATTTTTTTTGTGCTCAGGAATCATGGCTTAGTGTTGCTTAGCAACAAAATCATCTTCCAGACTGGCTGATAAAGTGTAAGAGGTTTTGGTTTTTTCTTTTGGTGTTCAGGAATGGATCTGGAATATTGGTCATGAAATCTTCCTACAGTTAATTTTCTAGTATTTTCTGTACTTAGTTGTAGTAAATCCTTAAGAACATGGTCAGTTATTAAGAAACCACCGTGACAGGCCATGTATTGAAAAAAAGTAAGACTAATAAAAACTTCAGGATCTGTTCCTAAAGAAAACAAAGCAGTCTGGGTGTCAGCTGCCACCCAAGCAAGTAACAAGGGGAGAGGGTGATACACAAGCAGGAAGGCAGTGGTCTAGTAAGGTCAGCTGTTAAGAAAAGGGCAAGTGGCACCTGCTCCAGCTGGACAAAGTGCCTTCAACAATCTCTCTCCCAGGAATCTGCAAGCAGCTTGACAGATGGCTCCACTTTTCTCTCCCTGCTTGTGCAGAGGAGTAGAAAGTCCTGTGCCTGCCTGCCACAGAC
>NW_008668795.1:48588-76058 GCF_000695815.1 Acanthisitta chloris
CTAGATACAGGGAGAAAAGCTGAAATCTGGGCTTACCACTCACTGGCTCAGTACAGGGTGATTTATACCTGAAGTTAGGTTTTAAAGATAAGTTTCTTGCAAAGCTGCAGCATCTCCCTGTAACAGTCCCTGAGCAAGTGGTGACTTCGTGTGGAACTTCAAATAGAACTGACATAATAGACTTAATTCCTGCTTACAAGTGAAGCATCAGGCTCACGTGCAAGAACGCAGATATTGCTCTGGCTAATAGTAACCAGTCCTGGGGCTCTTTGGAACAAAAGTTTCTGAAATGTAACTTCAACTAGAGCTTCTTTGATGACAGACAGTAGTTGTTTTGAAGTTTGTGTCTTCTATTTTTTACCCACAGTTACATCTAAATGCTGAGGTTTTTGAGGGGCAAGTAAGCAAACACGTCTCCTTTGTAACTTTGAGTATTCTAGCAGGGCAGTTGAAGGTATCACTTAGTAATCTCTACTAAAATAAAGGATACAATTTACCATTCCAAGACTGAGGGGAAGAGAAAATAAATTAATTATTTTAAATGCCATATTTGAACTTTTCCTTTCACAGAATTCACCTAAACTCTTCTGCCCAAAGGACAGAGTCCTGGATATTGAAGCTATATACAGTGTTATCGATGATGCAAAACAGTTTGTATACATAGCTGTCATGGACTATTTGCCGATTGTCATTGACACCAATGCTAAACGGTGAGTGTCTGTGCCCAGGGCTACCTGGTTTTCATAATGCAAATAAGGTCTGCTGGAGAAAATGAACCCATAGCTTAGTTACTACTGTGGACCAATTTCTTGGGGCCCAATTCTGCTCTTATTGAAATCAGTGAGAGTTCTGCCATTGAATTAAATGGGAGCAGAATTGGGACCTAAGAAGACATTTCCAGTTCTGGGTCCTAAGCTTTGGATCTGCCTGTCGAAGGAGATCAGAAATTGTCTAGTCTGACCATCTGCAAGTGACTGGGACCCAGGAATGCAACAGTCTGCTTATACATGAATCCTATTTCTTACACTATTATATTCACTTCACTATCTTGAGACCACAGCTACTGACATTTTATGCGTATCATGCAAATGTTCAAAATGAGAGAGAGAATGTGTGTGTTAAGGGAGAAATAATATGTTGTGAATTTTGTATACAGTGTGGGAGATGTCATTATTTCACTGACATACACACATACATGAAAATTCCAAATTCAGCATAGATTGGATTTGAATTATATCAAATTTTGGTTAGCTGAGAGTTCCTAAAAACAAACAAAACCAAGTAATTTTTAAACAGCCTGTTCGTGTGGAGCATTAAAAAGCACTCATGACCCAAAACTGGAGCCATGGTGCAACAAAATCATCCAGCTCAGAAGGCAAGTATCCACTGGTCCCTCCAACTCTCGATAATGCTCACAGTGAACTGAGAATCTAGCAAAGCTTACTATTCCATGCATGCACTTTTTTGGAACACAGTTAGGCCAAACTAAACATGTGGTTATGTGCTTTTTTCCCAGTTTTTCATATTTAGAGATGCTTTGTTCATTTGACTGATACCAAACATAAAGTGTTTCAAGTCCATGAGAGAGTTTTTCCAATGAAGTCATTGTGTACAGCCTCCATTACAGTGCAAGAATCATGGGCACCACTGTAGGAATCTCAATTTCACAATATGTATCCCTCCCCTTTCTCCTTTATGTTGAAAAGGGTCTTCATATGTAGAACCATCACAGTGTTGCAGTTGACATTTTCTCCTATACTCCTCCTTACCTTATTTTCATGATGGAAGAATTCAGAAATTCACTGGGTTAGGGAGATCCAGGGATGCCACCTGTGTGAACTCTTCAACGTTTTTCCTACAGCATGGCTTTGCATTTGGGGCACTGCCACAGCTTCTCTACCTTGTCAATTCCCAGTTCTCACTTGTAAGCTATTTTCTGGCATTGAAGAGGTCAGATTTCATTAGCCAGGATGCCTTGATGCTGCTGGAATGAAGAAAACATGCATTTTCTCTCTCTAATTCTCCTTGTCCTGACCTGCTCCCACCAAAGATCAGGAGCACAAAGCTAATTAGCAATTGTGAGGCTAGCACCATGGAAGCCACCATCCCATTCATGACAGAATTTCTGCAATTCTCATCAGGAAAATCCGTAGCATCCTCCTCAAACAACTCATCTCATCTGCTACTGAAGGACGCAGACACCCTGCATAACAGCTTTCTGTTTCCGAAGGAAGAAGCTACAGGAGGCATTCCAGTCTCCAGCCTGTATGGTCCCAGTACTTAGGGGAAAAAAAAGAAAGAATGGAAGTCAGGGAGAGATCCAGTGTTCCAGTTCCCTTCCTTGTGCCTCCAACAGAAAATCCTTGTGTCCCTGTGTCTGGGCGGTCAGCAGTGCCCTCTAGCCGTGGCTCGCGGTGCTGCCCTGGCCGCGGGCAGCGAGCGAGGGGCACGGGAGCCTCTCCCAGCTGGGGGTGGGCAAGGACCTGTGTTTCGTGCAAGTGTCTTGGCACCGACACAGGTGGAAGATGCACTTGCTCATCCACAGTCTCGCTATATCCACAGTGGCAGTTTTGGTACCGGGCTGAATGACACAAAATGAGATGCTAGCAGATCTGTTTAGTGAGAATTCCTTCAAATGAGAATGACATTCCTTCAGTGAATAGAAAGTGTAGTTCAAATGTGTTTTGTTTTCTCTAAGTTGTCTAGACTTGGCTGCACAAAAATTTATTTTTTTTAAGTTCTCTGAATGTATTGTATTCTTTATCCACAGGTACTGGCCATATTTAGATGGGAAGATAAGAGAAGCATTAGTTTTACGAAGTATTAAAGTACGACTTCTCATAAGTTTCTCAAGAGACACAGATCCCCTTACTTTTAACTTTGTTTCATCTCTGAAAGCTATTTGCACTGAAGTTCCAAGCTGCAGTCTGAAAGTTGTAAGTATAATCCATATTGCTTTGAAATATAAGATATTCCCTGCCCCCCCAAAAAGAATAGAACAACCTTAACAACTATGATGTGTTTTCTGTTAGTATGAAAGCCTTTAAATTTAAGTAAATAGTATGTGAAATATGAAAAATATGAAATGTAATATAATTAACTGAATTTACTCCAGCCATAAGAGAAATAGAAAATAAGACAGAAAACTGGATTGATGCCAAAAGGCAGCCTGTGTGGTGGACAGCCCATGTAAAACACTACATCTGGTCTTTGACAACAAAGCTAGCAGAGTGAACTGTAGTCATAGGTCGTGTTTATACTGGCTGATAAGAGTAAATCTGACAGAACAAAAATATGTTTTAGTCTGGATTCATGTAACCTTACTGTTCAGCTGTGTAAGCATCTACTTTTCCTTCAGTCAAGTACAAAGTACAAGAAAAAATAATGAAGATTTTTACATTAAATTCAGATTATAAATTCAGACTTGTGAAGACTAGAACAACCATTATGTGGCCCCATTAGACATGCAGTACAGGAAAGTGGGAATACCATTCATATTACATTTTTATTAGAGAAAAGAGTGCATGGTAATTACTACATTCACTTTGATATAGTTCATATTTATGGGCACACTGGAAATCAGCCATCTGGGATGAGTTGTTTGCTTGTTTTTTCAAGTAACTGTCTTAAATAATTTGCTGAAGTATTTTGATTTCTTAAACTGATAATCATTTTGGGTTTTTTAAATCAACAACAATTGTGAAAAACAAGTATTGTTTACGTTATAGACACTAAGTGGTATTTATGCATATCTGGAAATGAGAGGGTTTGTTATAATGTATGTTCTTATTAAAAGTTTCCTAGGTAAAAAAGCAGCATAAGGTGTGGGTGCTCAGTAACTTTTTTTATCATTTAGCTTTTGATCCCTGTGATATGCCTTGTTACTGTTTTCCCTTTTTTTAATCCCTGTGGAAGGACCAATTTGGCTTGAAAGTTTCCAGAGTACCAATGTCTGCCTGCAGCTGCAGGGTCCACTGGTTTGCCAGTGGCAGCAGCCTGAGGTACACAGTCATCTTGGAGAAGACTGTGCAGATATAATTTCTCTTTAGATGGGAATCTCCTCCTGATTTCCCCTGGTCTCTGACCAGGCTAATAGAAGTTTTAGTATTGCCTAACTGCAAGTATATAGTTAGAAAAAGGACACTGGAACCATGTTACACCAGCAGTGTCCTGATCAAAGCCAGCCACCAACTGCTGCTTTGAATTTTTCAGTCTGCTGCAGAGGTCAGGGATGGCAGAGACTGCATAGCATGATTTCCTAGCTGTGAACACTTGAGTTGTAACAGTGTGCTCTATCTAGAAGCAGGGGTTTTTTTTCTTTTTCTTTTGCCACAAAACTTTGATAATATTGGGCAATTAACAACATCAATACAGTTAGAAAATGCTAAGTCCCTCATTAGGCATTCCTCGATATCTCAGAGTCCAATTCACATAAGCATTAATAATTACTGGGTTGAACTGAAACTGTTCTGAGAGTGCAAACTCAATACAAGTACACTAAAGAAAATGATCACTGGGAAGAAAAAACCAGAAAGCTATGTGTGAGGACTAAATAAATGCTATAAGCACACAGCTAAATGGCAGGGAATAAACTACATACCAAACTGCTGCTCAGTCATAGAGTTCTGTCCTATGCACTGAACCACACGTGGTCATGAAATTAAAGCTTGAATCATAAAAGGCAAATTCAAGATAAAGAGCTCACCATTGTACTTCTTGGGACCTTAATTCTGGTACTTCCTAAGTTTTGTGCATTTGACCCTGTAAATGCATGTTCTGTGCACAAATGCCTACTTTAACTCTCAAAGGAGCAGTAGACAGGGGCCGGCTTGTTAGATGCAGTGCTGGAGTGAGAAAGGTGTGTGTTTTTGAAGAGCCCACAGAAAGTATGACCTAGAACAAAATGTCTTTAGACAACTGGGGCCCACAAAGGAATGGCATGGAACAAATGTGAATCTACAGCACAAGTTATTCTTGAGCCTCCAGATGAATCTATTTTTGAGTTGTGCAGGTGTATTCCTGCTCAGGTAAGAGGAAGGAAAAACTGAACCTTTCACTAATTCTCAGGAAGACAGAAAGGCCCTATGAGTAAACAAAATGTTACGAATTGCCTGTGAAACCTTTGATCCTAAGCACTAATTTCAGTTTTAAAGCTCTGAACTCCTAAAAAAAAAGATGGAAAAGTTTTATGTTTGAAGAAGAAATGTTAGCAGTAGGTGGAGTATTAATAACACAGTACTTCTGCTGAAGGTGTAACAATGTGCTGCTTAGTTCCAGTGCTGGTTCACTTGCTCATCTAAGGAACATTTGTTCCATTTGTGAGGACAGATGAGTTTCCCTACTGGTGTCCATATTCTCAAGGACTTAATGCCTTCTTTGCCGTTGTTGGAAAACTCATTCCATTTTCAAGCCTTCTAACCTTTCCTGCCTGAATCTGTAATTTCCTCTCTTAGAAAATTGTTATACAAACAGAACACTTAGGTATGATTTTTCAATTCAGCACATCTGCTCAATCTATCTCAATCTGACAACTCTATGCTAATATTGTCGTGCTTGACTATTTTTACATCAAGGTATGCAACTTTTTGCTAAATCTCGTAACACTGGCAAGAAGACAGTTTGCAATGTTTTGTTTCCTAGCATTGAATACTTCGCCCATTTGCCAGTTTTAGACTATTCCCTACAATGTTAGCATTAGTCATGCAGTATCTTTCACATCCCTGTGAAGAGTTACTACCAGTACCCCTGATGGATACCCTATGGTTGCTGACTGTCTCCATTCCAATTTTGTTGTGCCGGGAAAAACATGACCATTTTCCTTTCAGAAAGATTCAGACCCCTCTCTGGCTTGCCAAGTCCATGCTTTCAGTGTGGGTGCATGTTTGTAGAACAGTTCCTCAGGCACACAGTTGCAGTCTTGACAGTGTCAAAGAACTAAACCCTAATATCTAGTAAACTTTCCTTTATGGCTGTGAATGTGGTTTGTTCTAGTTTTTTTTAAAGTGTAATGCCATAATTATTAGTGATTATGAAAATCTGTAATTAAGGGTATGATTTCTCCATGCAGATTAGTTAGTTGTGAATATATAATGTAAATCTCATTTAAAAGACAGATATTAGAGTTTTACACATAATGATTTTTTTAATGCCCTTTGTAAAGAAATCACTCAAACAGTTTGCATTGCTGTGCTTGTTTTTAAACTCAAAACACAATCTGTGGAATTTTGCTAATATTTGAAATCATTACAAAAATTAAGCTGTAGAAGATAACAATGCCATGTACAGGTAAGTAAGCGTGGAGTGACATACAAAATTCAGAGACTGTTTCAGGAAACAACTCAGTGTTATCCAGTATTTGGGCTCTGAAAAAGACTGAATTTTCTGCCAATGCACTAAAAACCTGCTTTAGTGCTGTAAAAGGAATTACTTTGCTCTAGGTTTCCTGCAGTAAGGTCTTACACAACATCTGATTCCAGGAAAAAATAATTTAATAATTGAGTGGTACAGCAATAGGAACACCTCAAGCTGGTGCTTGAGAGGGGTGCAGAACAAAGGAATTCCTGGGCTTTTATACCCTTGGAGTCTATGCACCCATTCATGTACCTTGCACGTGTATCTCAGTCTAATGGTGATTTTTAGTCTGGTGTCTTCTAACACCTTATTGAATTCTTTCTCCATGTGGGCATGCTGTTAACTCTTCTTATCTTGTGGACCTGCAGCTTCTGCTGATGATTTCAGCCTCCTTATCTTCTGGTTTGTACTTCTTGTACACTAGCTTAGTAGGCAGAGCATAGGAAACTAAAATGTCCTTGATTTAGAGTATGTACTGCTTAGCAATCACTTAAACATCAGTATGTTATCAACATTATTCTCCTGCTAAATTCAAAACACAGCACTGTAGCAGCTACTAGGAAAATTACAAGGAAAATTAACTCTATTCCAGCCAAAAGCATATCTAGGTGAAAGTTCACAGCTTGCAGCCTGAGGCTTTGGCAGATCTTAGCTAAGCTACTCATGCTGAGCAAGTAAAGCTAAGTAAACAATCACACAATATTATACCTCTAAGTGACTTATTTAGAACTTACTTATTAAGCAAAACAAGCCCTAATAAACTTTCATCGTGGCAGGGAGGGGTGGGGGGTGTCAGTCCAAGCACAGAGACTCAGCCCTGGAATCAGCAGGAGTCTGGAGTTCTTCTAAGCAGCTTTGTTACAAGCTCTGACAACAAAATTTACTCCAATATATTTTCCAGTGGGAAGAGAGAGATTCTGACAGAGTTCACAGCTCAAAATGTTAGATAAACAGCAGCATCTGGGCTACGCTACCTTTTGTCTCCAACTAAAACATTTTAATTAGGTTTGCTAATACTAATTGCAGATAAGCCTGGTCACAACTTAGAGTTCTCCAAGGAAAACCAGACTGTAATGATCATGATTAAGAAGATTTTTTTGAATGAGTATTTATCTGCAGTTCTGAAGCAACCAATGGTATTAAACCTAAAGCTGGAGTTTCTGGTGTTTGGTAACAACACATTTTGCAATAGTTAAGCAGTTTACGGCAAACCAGCTTGAAACCTACCTACCTCATCAAGCCAGGTAAAGAATGCTTTATAAAACTGACTGTGTGCTGTGCATACACCCTTATTTGATTTAATCAAACTGCTGATTTAGAGTACCACAGGGATCACTACATTTCAATAACAAGTTTAGTATTGGACAGTCGGGTTTTCCAAATAGTAAGATTATTCTGAAAGACATCTCCACCTAAAAGGATTTCTTCAAGGTTTGTGTCAAAAAGAGCTCTGGTTTAAGAGATGAATTGTGGAAAACAGATGCCCAAGAATGATCAAGGAGTTTTGGGATGGATTTTTTCTAATACTGTTTTTCAGTGTCTTAAGTGAGTGCAATGTATAGCCAGTTACTTTCATCGGTAATATATTGTGAATTGGGTTTGTTCTGAGCATCTCCTCATCACCTCAGTCAGAGTAAAGGTTACTTTCTCATTCATCATTTTATTCTCTACTCCTGTTTTTGGAATCTATGTCTAGCAACTAGTTTTCTTGCTGAAATAATCATTGCTTACATTTGTACTAGAAATCTCATTTTTGTCTGGTACAAGCAGTGTGTATAGCTCCAAAATTATAAATAAGTAATTAAAATAAATCTTGCTCTTCACCCCCCAGGGTAAACCAGATGCATTTTCCTCTTGTGTCTGGTAAATTTTATCTCTTCATATCAGATTTAATCCTGAGAATGTTCTAAATTTATGAAATCCAATGTGTAATGTAGAGATATTAATTCAGCTGTTGATGTGCTGCCAATCCAGATCCTGAAGCAGACTCCAAACCCCAATGTCCCTTAACAAATGAGGAAACAAGCTGAAGAAAAGATCCTGGCTTTTACCATGCAGAACACAAAGATGGGGTTGGTTTTGTTCTTTTCACAGCCTTTACTACCTGGCATTGTATTGCTTTAGCCACATACTTCATAGTGTTCAGGACGCCAAGGCAAGAGAATCACAGACTATGAGAATTTACTAAGACATGCAGTGTGCAGTGTTTTATTAAAACTATAAAAACTCAAGCTGTGCTGTAGTACTAACTCATTTTCAATAAAGGTTAGAGAACAGACTCTATTTTTTCTGTCTCTTATGGAGCAGTTCTCATTAACCTGTGCTCCACTCTCTTTTATGGCAGAAATTCTTTGACCTTGAGGAAGAGAGTGCATGCTTTCTTAAAGAACAGAAGAACACTTCCCTTCCCAAATTAAACCGTAACAAATATATGGTGACTGATGGAGCTGCATACATTGGTAAGTAACCACATCTTAAGAAATTCTCATTTGTATCCAAACCCCTGAAATAACAGCCCTTTGTAGATGAGCAATCTACAGCTGATATGCTTGTTAAATTAAAGTAATATTTCACTTCTTTGGGAACCTGGATGAAGACTGAGCTTTGAGCCTATTCTCATTTAAGAACTTTTCATCCCCTGTGAATCTGTATCTCAAGACCAACATTCTGCTTTCAGAATTTTGAAAACAGGATGAAAACACAAACATAACACACTTTATGAAGCAGGAATAAATTGGATTATTAACATATTCTCTTGTTTCTGCAATCCAGTGCAGATGGGCTGTTCTCCATTTTCCATCTTATTACTAAATCTATAGTCAATCCTGGTAAATACCATACAGCTGTTGTCCATCCTCATCTTCTGAAGTCTTATTCCATTTACTGTAATGACATTTCAGACACATTAGGTGTCTGTATGTACCTAACATTAGGTACATATCTACCTGGTATTCTAGGTTAAAGGTGTGCTTAAGTAAACTTGCCATATGGCACCTGGCAAAAGTTCACCAGTCAAATGCTCACTGAATGCAGGCTAAAAACTGCCTTTTTAAAACTCTGAGTTGTGCATGAGATTACAGGATCAGAAAACCACTACTGAATTAAAAAGCAACTCAGGACACTTTAAAAAGCCAAGAGAGAAAACATGCATTCTGATATGCTGCAGCTTGATGCTTTAGGGAGCTTACTGATTCAATGCAAAGGGCTTACAGCCCATGAATACAGAGGCAGTGAGGGAGGGCAAAGGCCACAACCCAGAAGCATGGCCATGCACACATCAGCAATGGGGGATCCCAAGTTCTTTAGAGATACAACTAAGAGCTACTCTGAAAAATCCACCTTGATGGGCTCTAAACACACACACCTCTCTTAACCAACCCAAGTCTTATTTTTGACTTCAAATACTGCAGTTGATTCCTCTCTCATCTCCCAAAGGTTTTATGAGCCCACCCCAAATATTTTTCCCCACTCCACTGCAAATTCCTTCACATAGCCAGATCAAATCTCAGTACCTTGGCACTTGGAACACAGCATGGATTCTTAGCCAGATTGGTTTGTTTCTTCCCATTGTCCTTACATCTTTAGCTGCACATAAATAAAAGAAAGAAATTATCACACTCTGTGAAATTGATACAAATGCATGCTAAGGACCTGATATATCTTTTAATTAAAAGCATAGGAAAAAAATGTCCCTTATAATGAGGCTTCAATTTACCATCCTTGACAGCTTTAGCATTCTTAACATTTTCTACTGAAGTAGCTGAAATTATGCTGAAAGAAAAGGTATAAATTTCTCAGATACCTTCATGTTTTATGTATATTCACATAGTATTTTTTAAAATTACCTCTAGTAACAGCATTGTTTCTCAAACATATTGCATGTGTTTTAAGGACATAATTTGAACAGCTACAGTTCTAGTGAAATAAAGAGAAGTATCTGAAACACTTGGTTTACCTGTTTTCCATTAGTCCAATTATCCTCTTTGCCTTGTATCACCAGGATTTGAAGTGCTCATTTGTTACCTTAGATTTCAACAGAAGTGGTAATAACTGGCATAAAACAGTAAATCCTATTTCTCTTTCCCGAAATAGTACCTATCAATGGGTAACCTGTAAAAGATCTGTTGGTTTGGTACTTTAAATATTTTATACAGCAAAAAAAAAAAAAATCATTCTTGGCACTGAAAAGGCCTATGAGGAAAGTAAAAGGAGTAATAATACAATATATGCAAAAGGAAGAACAAATTAGTTTTGATTAAATAGAAGAACCTGTTTTCACTTATGAAGGCCTAGAGCTGTCAAACTTCCAGAAATGATCTGCACTACACATGGTATGTAATGGAATTTTTTCTTTCCTGCTAGTATAAAAAACTTATTCCTGTCTCTGTACTGGGGGAAATGACAATGTTTGATGCTGGATTGCCTTTGGGAGATTGGGGGGGTTGTTTGTTTGTTTTAATGTTAGAAACTCATTGTATATTCCTGCCTTTACTTGTAGGTAATTTTGATTGGGTAGGAAATGCTTTTACGCAGAATGCTGGAGCTGGCCTTGTTATCAACCAAGCAGACACGGGGAACAGCACAAGCATCATTAAGCAACTCAAGGCTGTTTTTGAAAGGGACTGGTATTCACATTATGCCAAAAGTTTACAACCAACAAAAATCCCAAACTGCTTTAATCACAAACTTAATAAAGGAACTTCAAATAAGACTGCCATGAGCAATGTGAATTAGAAAGACTATTTTACTGTTTAGTATGGCAATGAAGAATTACGTTGGGGTGTAGCCCTCTTTCATATTTACAGACAAAGACTTAAAGAAAAAGCAAAAAAAAAAAGTTCGGTTTGGGGGGGGTGTTTTTAGGAAAAAGCACACTTATATTAAAACTGTCTAAACCATATTCTCTATACTGAATTATTTAAGACTTTCAAATTTGTTACTTCTGACACTGAATGTCATCTCCGCTTCCATGTTAATTTCAATGTTTCGCTTTTGAATTTAACAGCACGTGTCAATGTTTCTGGTTTAGGACTTTACCTAATTGCCAACCTGGCTAGAACAAATCTTGAGACAAAATGAAGATTCAAGCTATGAAATGGCATTCTAAGATCAGTTTTTATTGGCATACAAATAGATGGTATGTTTACCGTATTAGAAAACATAAAGGAATAAGTACATTTTCACCCATCTAAATCATTCCCTTTAAATAAATACCCAGTCATGCAAATACTTCCTAGCATTTAGTTTGAGTATCACTATTCCATGTCTTCTAACTAGCCTTAAAATACATTAGAGTTACAGGACTGGTAATTCATTCATCTCATAATAGTATGAGAAGGTTTTGAGGGATTTGGGTTGGCCTCATCAAATCTGTCATATTCCCTAAAGCCTCTCAGATAAAGGGATTTTTTTAATCAATGTGCATTGCTTTCAACGTAATAGTTATTTCCAATTACATGCATTTCATCTAACAGTGAAAATCTCTGGATTAATAGCAAAGACCTAGCACTGATTTTTATTTTTTTTACCCTCAAGAAAATTTCTTCCCTAAGTTAAATATTTATCAAGTGTGAGTCAGCAGTCAAGTGATGACTCATTATCAAACCAATACACACATAAAAATCAAATACTGCTTTTTAGGAAGGTCAAGGATTATGCAATTATGCAATAATTGTTGTTAAATGGTCATATATATATTTTCCTTGATTTTTACACCTGGAAGTGTTTTCTTTCCAAACTTTTACTTTAAAAAGAAATAAAAGTTTTGAAGTAGCATTTTATTTATAAAATGTCATCCATATAGGTAAATACATGGACAGAAAAGCGATGACTTCATTTAGGCCACAGTTTCAGCTAGTGTCAATAGTGTGCCTCTAATCACAACTCAGTTGCACCAAGAAGCAACTGTTCTGTAAAAGTGTGAATTTGCTCTTGAAAGAAATACACATAAATGTCTGACAACAGATTTTTCTCTATTCAGAGAAGTAATAGATTAGTTTCATAACAAAAATATTTCACTGCTATCCCTCTGCTTCCACTGAAGTAATTCAGAAAGCAGACTGCAGTCTCCATTTTGTTGAATATTCACAGATCCTTTCCCAAACTGCTGACTTTTCTCACCTACTGAAGGCACACTTTGA
Organism: Acanthisitta chloris; assembly: GCF_000695815.1. NCBI lineage: Eukaryota > Metazoa > Chordata > Aves > Passeriformes > Acanthisittidae > Acanthisitta > Acanthisitta chloris. Next base: position 61,080 of record NW_008668795.1, read on the forward strand.
AAGCAGTGGGCAAAAAGGGAAGGAAAACCAACCATGTCCCAATGTATTATGTTAATCTTAAGAACAAGTTAAAAACCCACCTTGACTTTCAAAACACAGGTTTAATTTACAAGGTTAAAAATTCAAATTTATTTTACAGTAAGCACAGCTTAGGGCATTCTAATAGGCAACATATGCACAACTTCAAATTGTCAGCTAGAGACACACCACAAAACTAGTTATGACCTCAAAAGGCACACTTTGGACAAAGAATGTTTGTTTCTTTTGCAATTGCCAAGATTTACATCGGCTTACTGAAAACAATGACATAACAAAAATTTAAAGTTGGCAACTTTTACAGAAAATATTTTGCACAGCTTTAATACTCAAACATTTTCTGATACTCAGATAAACATGTCATGTATTAGTCCTACATACACATATAGAAAAATGTATTCTGACATTCTTATAAGAAACTAATATTTTAAAAGAAGAAGGTTTACTGAGTTGCTATGAGGAAAGACCTATGTGAAGAGAAATTTCTGCATTTTCTTCCTTCTGTAGATAATTTAGAATATGTATAGCAAGTATGGGAGAGAGATCCTCAGCACCTAGTTTTTGTACATTTTTTGTTTTGTTTAAGAAATGAACATTAGTCCAGATTAGTTTCTGGTGAAAATTTCAGCTGAGTTATACCACCAATGAATTTAGTCTTATGAGTCAAAGCTTAAAGGAAAAACCATAAAAAGCCCACCACATTTTCAAAAGCCAGTTGATATAATTGTACATTTTCTGAGGTCCCCATGGATGGGTGATCTTAAAGCTAGAGATAAATTTAATACCAACTCCTTACATAAGACACAAAACAATTAAAGCAAACAAAAAAACCCCACAGTCTGGAGCTATTAATTGTAACACCTAATTACAGTAATAGACAGGAATGAATCAATGTAGTTTTTTTCCTCTTGCATTATGGATACTGGAAATGTGTCAAGTTTTTTAAATGACATCTTGTATAAATAATGTAGGATCTGAGCAGAAATTTGTCAAAGGATAAAGCTAAGCTGTCTGTTTTCAAAGCAGGATTTAGTGATGAAATCAGACTCTTGAGTTACCACTGATTGATCCATTTAGTATACCAAATGAATGACTCAGATACAGTAGTTGTATTGGGCATATCCTAGAGGAATACAATCATGAACCAGATCTATTAGTTTACAAATGCATTTTTATTGGCTTGATAAACAAATTCTGGTGCTTCAATGGCCCCCCTCAAAGAGCTGATCCATAAAAGTACGTTTAAAAGCGGCAGTATGATTTGGTTTTATCAATGGAAGAGTTTGGGTGTTTATAAACAACTTTTAATGTGCTATAGTGGTCATCCATCCTACAAATGGACTGGCAGACTCAAATTTCATTTGGTATAAAGTATGGATTGATATTTTAATAACTGTTTAGAATGGCAGCAGCAGCTCCAAAGTAGTACAGAAGGCTTTGGTCTGTTACATTAGCCAAAAGACAAAGTGCATCCTTGGACTTCAGCAAATAGGAAATTTAAAATATCAGAATCTTTTTTTGAAATCATACAAGGGGATTATAGGCAATTATTGGTTTGAGTTAGTCCTGTTACTGTTTAACTAGATTTGCCGTAACAGCCTTGATTCTGGCTTCAGATCCTTATACCACTGTAAATAAATCTGGAGCAAATCCATTACAGTGATTTCACACAGGTTTAGCAGGGATCAGAATCTGGACCAGTTTCCTCTTGCTTCAGCACTCCTAAATGTCACCATTGGACAGGCTGTTTCCAAAGTTAACAGGAATTTGCATTGAATGGTTTCATATAGACCTCACAGGCACAATCCAAAAGATGCACTTTCTCTAGCCCCATTCTAACTGGCATTGGTAACTCTGTCATATTAAAGGCAATTTCCTAAACAGAACAGCTTTATTCTTAAAGAATATAGACTGTAATTGTTGTTTGCTGCAAACATTTACTAGTGCCTTATCCATACAAGCTTTTGTTTAACTGTTCCTCACATGAAGTCCTGCTAAAGATCTTGTATCTAGTACTGAGGCATACAGTGAACTTCCTAAGTAAGACTACATATTGTGATGTTTACACTTCAGTATCTAAAACTAGAGTCACAAAAAGACAAACTGACTGCAAGATGTTGGTCCAAACCACAAGCACATCTCAACCTGAGCATTTTTATCCAATCCCAGTTCTAGAACCAAATATCAGAAATTACTCCTAGCTTCATTATCAACTGATCTACAACACAGTTGAATTATTCTGTTCTGCCAAGGTGTAAGAATAAAACCTGAATTCCCCCAACACCTGGCTGATATCAAAACCATAACCACAGAAATTCCTGTAAGCACAGGCTGAAGTCCAAATATCACATAATGACTACTTCACAAATCTTGCATGTTATGTCTCAGATTTATTTGGGTCAGCTACCACTTTTTTTCTACCAGAAGAATGAACTAGTATGCACAACTACTCTCACCTCTCTGAAGACCAGAAAGGCATGGATTATGTGCCGCAACACAATGGCAATAACTGTACCCTAGCAGGAACAGATTTAAATTTTACACAACACAGGGCCAGGTCTTCCTCCCAGTAGATCCAGGCTCTGCTGGTGGTTCACAGGAGAGCTTGCACAACAAGTAGAAAAGCCTCAGAATACTACTTATAAGACCTACTCATTATTTGCTATACTACTAGCTGCCTAAATTCTACTACGTTTTTGAGATTTGCATATATAAAAACCAAACAAGTAAGCTCTGTGTTACCTGCCATTTAACCCTAATCTAAGGACAAATCCAGACAAAGATTTTATAGGGGAGTTTTGTGACTTTAGTGTGTACTTACTGAAAATAGTGCAGGCTTTCTCAGCAAGATGGTTTAAGACATCAGCTGGCTCTTCCACTTCTTCCAACTGAAGTCCTAAATATCTCCACCTTGATCATCATGTACTTCACTCCTGAGAATGGCCTTACAGAGTGCACTATGTTATCTTAAAACCATTTTGGTCTTCAAAATTAACTCTTCATTTTAATACAAAAATATTGACTAAATGTACGGTATGTCTCCAGATGGTAATTTCTGGCACTGTGTTTTTCTTCCACTCTTACCCTTTCTCTACATATCTGTACCATATACTCATGGGGTTTTAGTCACTGTTATTCCAATTCAATCTATGTAAAAAAAACCCAGAATGAATCCTTGGTATGTTTAAAATTCACAAGAGTACCTCCTGAGTTGAAGGCACCATTAAACATACTCCACTTTTAACACTGCAGGGTATAGTAGCTCAACTGATACTGTAGGATGATTGCTATTCTTAGCTGTAGTTTTTCACTTTAATTACTGATGGATGTTGTTTATGAATTTCTCAGTATTGAATCAGGTTGCTCTTGCATCATCACTTTGCACAAATGCCTTAGAAGCTTGCCAAACTAGCATGTAAAAGAGACCTCATTCAAAATAGTTTAGACAAGAAGAACTCATGTGCTTTATGCTCTGTGGATGCTGAAGTCAATAGATAAACTCCAATCTTAGAATAAAGTGGAGCTTTCTATTGTACCTCCTGTTTAGATTAGCCCTGCATGGGCTTTAAAGAAAAAAGTCTGTGAGAATTGTGTGTTTGAATTATCTTGAGATCAGGAATTTACAGAGAATCTGAATGAAAAATCCAGCTGTATTGAGTGGTTTAACATGGTAACTTAAAATGGGTTTTCATGAAAACACATTTATATTCCATATCCATATGATCCAACAGCATTAACATACTAAGGTTAGGTTTTCCCTAAAATTCAAAATGCATTGTAGCACAAAAATCAAGCTACTGAAGCCTATTTCTTGAAACCTTGTTTAGAACATTAGATTTTAAGAGCATAATTCAATTCTGGCTGCAAATTATCTTGCTATAGTAATGGAGTCAGCTTTGTTTTGTTCACAACAAATTTTACACAGCAGTTTTACAGGAAGGCCCAATAGCTCTTTATAATCCTGTAAAATGAACATGATAATTTTCCCCTTAAGAACAGAAAGAAGGTTGATGGCAAATTCAGGCTACAGAACATAACAAAATATAATAAAATGGCTGACAACTGCAGCATTTCAGAGCATTATTTTGTGCTCTTTTATGTTGCATAGCCACAAACGTGAATACAAATTACATGTATTGTGATTGCATTGCATGAACACATGGTGGGCCTTGCATCTCTCACCTTAATATCCATCCCTCCTGCAACAGTATAAAATGTAGTAAGAGTAGAGAGGAAAGGGTGAAAAGAACTAAAGGCAAACCAACGTGAATCAGAGTTAGTGGACTGGGTGCTGGCCTAAAAGCTCTAGGCTGCATTCTCCTTTTGTTCCTTTCCTTGCTCATCTTTGTGTGAATGATATTTTTCAGAACGGGAAGGGAACATTTAATGACTATAAACTTATGTTAACAGAAAGAAATCACCATGAATAAAATCTGATCAAGTTCTACATAGCAGGTGCTAAGTAGTAAAGCACTATTTGAATCGGGACTCTTCCTTGTCCATTAGAAGCTCCTAGTGTAATACAAGCAAGGATTTCCCACATAGCACATGCCTGCAAAATTCACATCACATGTGGCATTTGCATATGTTCTCTCAACGTACAGATATAGTCAAGTCAGACAGATACTATTCTGAACTACTAACAAACTGATGAAAGCTAAGCACAAGTATTAGACAATCAAACTTCACAAATTAATCACACTCAAATAAGGAAAAGAAATCCCCCCAAAACAGCTAACTATATAAAGTTTGTAAGTGACTTAGAAGCTGGACTTACTTTCAAATGTAACTTTGAGGGACTTAATGGGGATTTGAATGGGGAAGGAATCTTTCTGTTGAAGATTAAAGGCATGCACCATTATATGTAGCATTGTCTAAGCAAAACATAAAATGAGAAGCTCTTTAAATGGAAGTGTGTGGACCAACATTTTATTGACTGACTTGCTAACAAATGTTTTCAGGTGGATTTGTTCAATATTCAATTACTCCACAATATTCTCTTAAATTACTTTCCAAATATTCCTTATTTGTATTTCTTCAAATGACACTGTACCTGTTTTTCTTGAAACTTGACAGAAAAGCAAGATGCTTCTGGAAGTGACAGTTGTTTCTTTCTAAAGGTCAGAGGGCTGTCCTCCTCATGTAATTGTGCTCTTACTGTTTCCTACTTCTTCAGCAACCCAGTCCAGGTTTACACTTGTCATTGCCTGAGGAGCAAATAAAACGAAGTATTTTTGGTTACCTGCTGTTTCTGAAAACTGCTGGCTGCTCAACATGCTTTTTTCCTTTGAGAGATCCCTCAACTAATGAGATACTAAAAGTACAATAAAGGAGGTCAAACACGTAATTCCAGGTGCCTCACATAATTCTTCGTCTGAAGAGACACATATGCAAAATGTGGAAAAACAGATTGGGGGATGGAGAGAATGCTTGGCAAGCTTTAAATGAGGTAGAAGTTCTGTAGATATAAATATCTCTTCTGGTGAACTCATTTTATTCTAGTGTTAAACCATTCTTTACCACACAACCAGATTAGCAATGACTGAAATGTGTGGCTAACTTTAGCATGAAAAGGTGAGAGGTCAAACACCCCTTGTCTTTATGAAGTGAACTAATTTCTTCTCTATGTAACAGAGATGCAAGAAGCAGATTAAAAAAAGAAAATACAGTCTCCTCTTTTCAAGGATTAGGCCATGTTGCTACTAGAAATAGAGCTGATAAGGTTTCTAAAGAAAAAGCAAAGATCTTTTGCATCCAGCTTCTATTAATTCTCACAAGATGGTGCATACCTGTGGGAACTTGGGGCGCACAGCTTAGTACCAGCTTCTTTGTGGCAAACTGTTAGACTTCTCAGGAGAGATTCTTTTCCTACTTCTCACTATACTCAAGACAGCTGTGGCATCTGCTTTTAACAATCTCCAGATTCTTCAAAGACATTTCCAAACTAGATTATAAGATATCTTTCCCCGTGGAAAGAAAAAACTGAATGGCAGATTCAGTGGGGAACCAAAGAACCTAGTATAAATATAAAAATACATAAGAAATCAGGATGAAAACCACAAGACATTCTCATTTTTGCCAACATTTGAAAAAAGAGAAAAGAGAGAATTGGGAAAAAGAATGAGAGGCTAATGCAGTACCTCAGATTAATGGCACTGAAATTTATAAACCAAAACACTGTTACTTTTGTGGACAGTCCCCACATCTAAACTGCTGCTCTCAATATGACAGAGATGCAGTGAAGAGTCAGTGAACCACTAGCTTTGATATGCTGTACAAAGGTTTCAGCATTCAAAGTCTTATGTGCTTCTATTGATGTACACAGCTTAAAAGGCAGGCAAAAAAATGGGATTCTCTGTATATTTATACAGGCCTTACTGCCAAATAATCATTAAAAACCAGTCACTTCTCACAGCATTTGTGTCTTCAGGTGTCACCACAGAGTTCTTAATGAACGAGTCTGGAGAAAGGCAAAACAGCAACATCTGTGGTGGCAAGTGAGCCAACTAAAATAAACTCTCAGCCCATTTCCCAAGTGCTACTCGATACAATAAAAGCATACAGATGCCCCCATATCCCACTCAGATTCCAAATGTCCTTGTATCAGATTCCAAATGCAGAGCTGAGGCTCCTCACACACATATATGCACAGAGACATATCCTCAAAGGAAAAATAACTATCGATGCCAGAGGAGCTTGGAACATCTCTAGCACAATGACTTGTTCTGCTGCTGTCCTACTCTTAATTAAGACTGACAGGAAATAGTACAGCTCTTTCTGGAAAGGGCCACATATCCTTTACTAGAAAACAGGAATATGCACACAAAGGGACTCAGAATAATGAGCTACAAAAGTAAATTCCTGGCTGCAGCACAGACGTACATCAATGCCACCATTTCTGATAGCACACACCAAAGCCATCTACGCACCTTCTCATCCACATACAACGTGTGCCAAAGCTCACTTTTTTAAAAAACAAAGGGCAATGTTTCTCTCTGAACTAAGCATTCCAGAGAGGATTATACTTTTTTTTAAACAGAGAGAACAGCAATCACTGCCCTCATTCTCTCTTCCCTTTCCCCACTCCACTTTTCCACTAGCAAATGTTTCTCCTATCTCCCCCTCTGCCTCATCCATCTTTTTCCTTTTTAAGCTATTTCCTACATGCTGTTTCTGAATCCCTTGCTGCTTTGTACACAGGGATGAATCCCTGCAACTTGCATTGCTGGTGCTGTAACATCCTACAAGGTTACTTCCACTATCTTTACCTGAAGTGCTAGAAGAAGGAAGTGCATGCACTTGGTGTTCAAAGACACACAAATTACTCTGTATGATGACAAAGGAAGTCAGAGCAAAAGCAGAATGTAGGCACTACTGGAAAAAACCTGGATGGGGAAAGGGTTTTAAGTCATGCTCCTCGATTCAATTTCACCTTGGCATATCCAAAACTCGTATCAGGATCTAGAGCTCAATTTTGCAAACCTTGCACAACTAACACAAGCCTTGCCTCCAGGTATTTTGATGGCTGTTGTCCTGGAATCACATGCCAGGTTAACCTGCCAAGCTAGGCAATAACAAACAAGTCAAAACCACAGACAACTTCAAGCCACATGACCTCAACTTTATCCTCCAGGTGGCATTTGGCCACAGAGGGGGACTGATCTGGGTACTGTCATCTTGTGATAGTCCAAGTCCAGATAGTCCAAGCTCACCATCGTATATAACACCATCACCTTCAAAAGAGCAAATGAAGAAAGAAGATCCCTCTGCAAACATATTTTAAATCTCTGAGCGTGACTTTGTCCCTGCATTGTATTTTCTTATACAATCTAAAAGTAGCAGGAGTCCTTTGTCAAGTTTGCAGAGCAAAAAGGGTATGTACTATATAAGTTTACTATTATACCTCTTCTGATGGAATAAATATCAAATAGAAAAATCTGTCTAAACTTATTTTGAAAACTGCATGGCCAGCTTATGCAGTAGCTAGATATGTGGCAAGGTTACAGTGTTACTCTCTAAGGAGAATACAATTAATATGCTTATATATTTTGTTCAATTCAAGCACTGTGTAGTCTCCAAGTTCTGCTATGAGAAGTATGGATAACTTCTCATTATCCTTCCTATTCCAAAACACAGTATTTATCACAGATGTGTACAATACAGCGGCATAGCTTAGGCCTGTTATATAGGTCAGTATCTGCAATGCACATGAGAACATAGTTTGCCACTGCAAAGGAGAGTGGCTGCAAAATCTATTTTGGATAATCCAATTTATATTTGAGGAAATCAATGTGTGGTCATTTCTAGAACTGTGAATATAAGGCAACTGCTGCATGCTTGTATATTTGATAAGTTTTATGATACTATATCCTTATATGAATGCCTATGCAGTGTAAATGCTTTAATATAAGATACTGAATGGGTTTTTTACACATTATTTTCTAAACAATGCTACATTTTACTGCATGTTTATTCATTTTTTTGTGTTGGTACAAAATGTGAGCGGGAAGACACATGATTTTAATAACTTACACAGCAGCTATTCAAATCCATTATAAAAACATGTTCTTATGTAAAGACTTTTGATCTGGCAAGAAATGTGCTTCCTTTAGACAATGGGCTTGGTTCACAGCAATACCTGTGTAATTAATGTTTATTTATTAAAAAAAACCCAACTGAGGCTGTAAATGGGGGTATTGACTCTGCTGCAAACCACTATACCAGTATGTTTTGACACTTTTGAAAAATGTAAATTGTCTACATTTACTAGAATAACAGGTAACCTGTCCTGATTCAAGCTGAAAAACAGTGCTCTAATTGAAAAAGTCCAAACTTGAACAGCTATTGTGTTTAGTGCTGCAGGATGACAATGTAGCAATCTTTTTTTTTTCCCCTTTAAACAATACCTTAATACAATGAGTTCATGTTACTTGATTGTGAACTGGGCCCACTGTTTACACTGTTACTATATGTAATCACAGTTCATTGCAATTAAAAAAATGGATTGAATTCATTCTTTCAGAAGAAAAAAAAAGAAGCTGACTGATTTTATTGAGGTTTTGGAGAACTGGCTTGGTACAGACTGTTGCTTCTGTACCAATGCAATTTAAATGTAAGGAAATCACTGTCTGAAAGACTGATGGCTAAGACAGCACTGTCAGTGATAACATCTTCTACTGCTAGAAACTAAGTTACCAATCATATAACATTAAATTAAGGAAGTAATGCATTAGTTTAAAGCTATGTAAATCTTTATTTTAATGCTGCAGCATCATAGCTATCATTTTTCACTGCTTTGATATCCAAGGATTCCTAGTACTACACAAATGTATTTTATCTTCTTCATTTTTTAGTTTCGGTACTTTCATTCAAAGCAAAGTAACTCCCATTTCTTTGTACTGCACTGAAATAAAGAATCTTGTTTCAGTACATAATGCTTTTCTTATTCTTTCTGGTCTGTCTCTATCAGTGTTTGTTTCTATGTGCACCGAATCATAGATACTAGCCCCTAGTATCTAGCTCCTAGTTCCCTGGCTCCCAGGCTTCTGTACATGCACATACCAAAGGCATACAAGGCAACACAGACAGACTACTTGGTGCCTTCAGCTAAGGGTTTGAGGAGTCTGAGCGGCACCAGCACTGGGTGACTGTCAGCAACTAGCAAACTTCACAGCTACTGGAACACAGGTCTTCTGTATTAGGTTGCAGACACATGAAACTTAAAACCCACTTTAGGCACATCATTCTCTATATTACTCAGGCTGTATCCACCTTGCATGTTCACATTAAAAGGACTCTCAGGTTATAAAGCAATCTTGCTGACTATACTCATAAATAAACCAAGGCCATGGTACAGGCTTGAACGGTACCTAATATAATCCAAATTATTTGTTAGCATACTTGTCCTTCACCTTGGCCCACAACAACTAGCAGTCTCCCAGACAGTGCCCAAGTGCACCATTATGGGACAAGATATCTTCATAACTGCCTTCAGTGCTGTCTGGCCACAGCTACCCTGTGGAAAATGAGGAAAAGGACAGCTTAGGCAGGTGGATGTCAATCACACTGCATCACTTAGCTGTACAGCCAAGGAACTTCTGGCTTCTTTTGTTGTTCAGATGCAACTATTCACACCCCAAAATTGTCACTTCAAATCAAGTGGAGTGACAATTAGCAAGCAATAATTATCAGCAAGCCTTAGTGTCAGACAAAAGTGTGACATTCTGAGGGATACTGTTTACCTAGGAACACCCAAACCCAGCAGGGAACTCCATCCATCTCTGTACTTCCAATTCTTTCCTGACCGAGCAAGACCAATTGCTATTGAAAACACTGTCCTGTTATTTAGACTAGAGAAAACAGTATTTATCAGAGTAGATCTTGTAATACTAGGAAAATAAAAGAGAGAGTTTACCAGTGTCTGTTAATTTGCAAAGAAATAATTTAAAACTGTCTAATCTGAACTCTGCCAAAATCAAACCCTCACTTGCACTTCAAGCCTTAACCTTTTCTTGGAGTTTCAGGCAGGAGGAAAAGTAGAAACATGGAAGACAAAAAGGTTTTATACTTGGTAACAGAACTGAACACCTGAAGCCTGACTGGTGTCTTCTTCAATGGAGTGACTGCACCAGTGGACAGGGGAGGAACTACAGATATCATCTGCTTGGACGGCCCTTGATGTGTCCTCCACAACATTCTTGCCACTAAACTAGGGAGATACAGGTTTGATGGATGACTGTTAGATGGCTAAGGAATTGCTGAATGGTCATGTCTAAACAGTTACAGTCCAAGTACACATCCAAGCGGAAACCAGTAATGAGTGATGTCACTTGAGGGTCTGTACTGGGACCAGCAGTATTTGATATCTGCATCAATGACATAGTGGGATTGAGTATACCCTTATCAAATTTCCAGATGACACCAAGCTCAGAGGTGCAGGTTACTTGCCAGAGGGAAGGGAGGCCACATCCAGAGGGACCCTGGAGGACTTGAGGAATGGGGCTATGCAAACTTCATGAAGTTCAACAACGCCAAGTGCAAGGGGCACTGCTCATCATGTCCTGGATTGCATAAAAAGAAATTTTTAATTATGAGGATGGTAAGACACTAGAAGAAGTTGCTCAGAGAAGCTGTGGATGCCACAAGTGTCCAAGGTCAGATTGGATGAGGCTTTGAACAACTTTTCTTTTAGACGACCCTACCTATGGCAGGGGAGATTGGTCTAAGTGATCATTAAAGGTCTCTTTCAAACCATTCTAGAGTGATCCTAAGATGCTCCAGTAAGTTACTTGAGTAGCTCAGCTTATCAGCTGGTATAAATAAAGGAGACACTCACATGGCTTAGAGTCTTCTGACTTTTTTCTTGTACACTATAAAACTCATCTGAAAGTAGCTGCTTCTATAACACAGGAGTGATACAGTTTATACATTTACAAATAATTACTCTTCTACAGAATACTTCCTAGCCTACAAAAATAAGTGTGCCTTGGCAGACTTTGGACTAAGGCAAGAAACATTAAATGTAAATATGTACAGAATATTTTCATACTTGGATATTTGCATTGAATTATTTAAGAGGAAGAGCAGTTTCTTCTCCCCTCATGTTTATGACCCTCTCTGATTATTACAGAATACAGAGACTTGTTGGCCTGTTTCATCTCAGAGTGTGTGTGTGTGTGTGTGTGTTTCTCTTCCCCTCTCTCTCATGCTTTCCGTTTCAATGCTCCATCCTTGGTTGTTTTCCTCAATCCCCAAGTAGCTTGTTCTGAATATAGCTGTAATAGCACAGTCTGAATTAATGTATGTAGTAGTATGCTATATGGCCTAGAATATTTATTTATTTGCTGTTGTAACTCAATATGAAGTAAGGTTTTCAACCTCCAACCAGATCTGAATTGCAGTACAGACTTTGAAAACTTAATGTATAAAAGGGAAAAAATCTTTAACATATGATAGCCCAGGTTCCCTGACATGTCCCAAAAACTGAGTTACACAAACAGTGATACTAACAAATCTCTGTCTCAAGACTCTGATGCTTAGAAGAGGAAACCCTTTTCCACAAATGAGTGCTACTGTGGATAAAGCAGTCTGCCATGAAGGACATAAGAGATATAAGCATAGAGATGAAAAAATGTTGGCCATAGAAATGAGTGTTGCATAACAGCCAAGTGTGCTTTCCACCAAAGTGTGAGCTACAGAGACTATAGGAAAAAAAACAAAAACGGGGCCCAAAAAAAACCAGCAAGGAAGCTGATTCCAAATATTTCAATACTTCAGACATGCCTTTTGTTATTTGGAGGATTCTGTAAATAAATTCTAAGATGTCCATAGCGTATTATGCTAATCTCTATCCAATAGCTACCTTTTACACAAGCAGAAGTCTTCAACTCTCAGTTCTCCTAACAAGAATTGTCAGCAACTGGTACTTAGCCAGACCACTATGACTTCTGCAACATGATCCACTTTTCTAGTAGATTCGAATTAAGATTCTAATTGGAATCTGGGAAAGCAGGCACCACCCTGGATTTCTCATTTCTCAGGAGACTGTAGCAGCAACTGCTGTCACATCCTCTTAAGAGGAGTCCTAAACAAAAGAGCAAAAATCCCCCTCTGATTTCCATTTAAAAAGCTTCTAACCAAGTGTACTCCTAAGTAATCTGCTCTACAGAGAGAGACTCATGTTCCCAGTAGTTTTAAAATGAGAACACTCATAAGCAGACAACATTTAAACAAAAAGGTAAAGACTGACAGGCGATGAGAGAAAGCAGAATCTCCTGAGATGAGCACTGGTCTCAGTAGCATATGCTTTTCTATGAGCTGTTTTATGTTGTGCCAGAAAGGCAGTTTTTGACTGCACAGGTCACAGTGAGGGAAGCAATAGTTGGCTGCACTTAGACCCACACAGTTTCTCATACACTTGTAAAGATTTCAGGTGCAACAGGAGTCATGAGTTCAAAACAAGGAGAAAGAATCAGTTCTCATGCATAGAAGCTTTACCTTAACTCTATAACTGGTTATTTCCCCATTTTATTCTAACAGTATCAGACCACCTCACTTTCACATTCTGCATGCTTTTTGCAAGACAATTATTCTACTTGATTATTATTTTATTGCCCATTTTTCAGAAAATTAAGTATACACTTAACAAAAAATCTGCATCTAGAAACTTGATATTCTTTTCACATACGGAGCTTTATAACAATCATATGAAGTAGGAAATAAAATCTTAGTCCTGTTTACAAACAATGAGCAACTCTAATTGCTTACTGTGCACTGTATCACAAAGAAGTTATTTGGCAAAATACACAAAATTTAAATTCAGCTGGTGACATCTATTTTCATCTTAAATTTCCTTTCCAAATATGCATTCTTTCAAGAGAGATATGCATGGAAATGTTCAGATGCATTCCATGGGAACACACAAAAAAATTTCAAGCCCAGTAGAAAAGAAACCAGCTGCAATGTCATAGCTGCAGTGCAGGCCACTGCCACTGGACTGATTCACTAAGAAGGGAAAGGATTCCACCCTACTCCCTGCTTTTGCATCCAACAGGGTTTGTGCTCCAGTGGAATGACATGACAATGGTGACATAGATGTGTCCCCATTCATTTCAGAATCAGATGCACCAGGAGATAATGAACAACTGCTTTTTATGAGCCTACCTAGTTCTAAACAGGACACATTTCAAGTAAAACAGATGATGTTTACTTACAGCACTATAATTTTTTTTAAAGTTTGCATCCTTTTCACACTTGATCTCCACCTCCAAAGAAGCGCGTACCTTAAAGTTAAGGCACTGATCCCCAAAGGTGTTGACATGTCCAAAACTCAGAATTTTGCAGTTCCCTATAAAAAGCTCTTTCCTAACCTCTGATTAGTTTTTGAGTACCAATACTCATTTCTCACCAAGTGCCACATGTATTCAAGCTGTATGCTGCACTGAAATAACCCAGTAAGAGCAACAGCAAATCAACTATGGCAGGCACCTTTGAGACCTTTGGTGTCAAGAATCGTAACAAAAAATTGTAAAAAGCCATTTTCTTTCACATACTGGTTTCTTTACAGTTGTGATTTAACCCCAGCCAGTAACAAGCCCCATGCAGTCACTCACTCGCTCCCCCACCTGTAAGATCAGGAATGGACTCAGAAGGGTAAAAGCTAGAAAACTCATGGGTTGAGATAAAGACAGTTTAATAGGGAAAGCAAAAGACACACACACTAGCAAAGTAAAACAAGAAATTGATTCACTGCTTCCCATGGGCAGGAGGTGTTCAGCCACCTCCAGGACAGCAGGGCCCATCACATGTAATGGTTACTTGGGAAGACAAACACCATCACTCCAGATGTCCCCCCTTCCTCTTTCTTCCTCCCACTTTATATACTGAGCATGATGTCACATGCTATGGAGTATCCCTTTGGTCAGTTTGGCTCACCTGTCCCGCCTTCCCACCTTCCCATGCACCCCCCACTTCCTTGCCTGCATGTAAATACAAAAACCAGAAAAGGCTCTGTGTAAGTACTGCTCAGCAGTAACAAAAACATCTCTATTATCAACCCTGTGTCCAGCACAAATCCAAAACACAGCCCCATACTAACCACTCAGAAGAAAATTAACTCTACCCCAGCCAAAATCAGCACAAGTACACTCTTTGAAGTAGCTGAAGTGCATGACATGCTAATAATGTGCTAAGGCAAACTGTCCCTGGTTAAATAACTCCTGAGCAGCGTATATGAACAACTTGTATGTTGGGCCAACAACTCCGGTCCACTTAGAGAATTTTGCTAAATGTAGCCCAGGTTTTGGAACTGTATTGTAGACAGGAGAAAAATATTCAGAACAGGTGTTTGGCTCATTATATAAATCTTCCAAATCACTTCATTCCTACTATCTCACAACCAATGGTGAAACAGTGCCCTCAATATGATGCACAGGAAGTCTGAAA
>NW_008668795.1:76078-88531 GCF_000695815.1 Acanthisitta chloris
CCCACTTCACAGGGCTCTCATGCCTCAACGTTTTCCTCTGAACAAGGCAATATTTTGAGAAAGAGAAGGGATGGCTTTCTTCAGCCCTTGCACAGCCTTCTTCAGTCTGCAGTTTAAAACTCATTCCAGGTGCATATGCTAGACAATGCAAAGATGAAACCACAAATCATGGTTCAGTACCAAAGAGTCATGTTCCAGTCCCTACCCTGTATCCTTGTTATGAATATAGCTAGTATTGAACTAGTATGGCAGTTAAGCCCTTAGATGGATTTTACTGCTGGTGTAATATAATACTCCCAAAGACTATGTTCAGCCTGCCAACAGCATGCTAACACATCTCCAAGGGGTGTATGACTTACCAGAAAGGTCATGCCTTCTGTAGCAGAATCAGCTTATTGAGCTCATTTTAAAGGCTTATAAATGCTTAAAGCATCTCAGCTCATGTCAAATTATCATAATAGTACAGTCCAAGAATATCTACAAGGCCAAGCTTAAAAGTTAAGGACCTGGTCACACAAACTCATTTCTAACCAAAAGTGCCATTAAAATAAATGGGATGATCCTAGGAAGCACCAAAGGATCAGCACATTCATTTCTGTTCTGTTAATAATGTGGGAGAGGGGTTTACTATCCTTATGGCTTCTGGAATGTGTACAGGAATTAGATTAACAGCAAAGAAATTAATGAGAATCAGGAGCTCCCATCTGGAAGTGAGAAGCATTAATCTAAGATACTGTTCAAATGATCCCTCTTGGTCTTCTCCCCACCTGATATTGTGCACCTGTTGTACACAAAAGTCTCCTTCGCAATAAAGTACATTCTATAACAAAGCCAAGACCCGAAGAAGGAAGTGCACAGATTAGTCCTTACATAAATTAGCATTCCCACAGGACCCATAGAAGTTTACAAACAACAAAGGAAATTCTCTGCAAGTACCATAAAGGTCTCACCTGCCAGAGTCAGGTATCACAGTGCAGTTGTGAATGGGTGCTTAAGAATCACCACAAATGACACCATGAGATACTGTTGCAGCCATAGTAGTGTTAGATGCTCAGAGCTCCATTAGACACATTTCCTCAGAAGCCGTGGCCAGAGAAATGCACGTCAGTAATGTCATTCTCCAGAGGCCCTATCCTTCTGCAGTGAAGGCACCTCCTAACATAGCTTGAAACAATTGGTATACACCACATAAACTTAATATCCCTCTCTTTGTCTCCTTTAGTGACATTTTTCCTCAAAACTGCATGCAGGTTTCCTGACTTCACAGGCATTGTGCCTATAAGTAGACCTATCTGATCTCATAGCTAATAATTTATTAGCAAAAATAGCCAATTTAACATTTTAGCTCTGCTCTGAGGCCAAGCCAAAGATCTTTGGAACATCAGTCAATCAAACTCAAGTCCCAGTTGCCAAAATGACCTAAACAATGTGCACTGTAACTGCAAGCCACAGTGAGACTGTATGCCATCCTGTTAGACTAGGAACTGCTTTTTCTGAAGAGTAACACTTGAAAGATTACCAGAGATCAGTACTGTCATAGCCCAAAGGAGCAACAGCTCACATCAGCAATTTGTAGGTTGGTCTGCCATCACGAGGGTACTCAGTGACAAAAGTCTGAACAAGTTCACAGCACACCCTTTAATTTATGTATCTGTGCCAGTTCTGGGCTACAGTAGGTCATAAAATGCATGAGATCAGAACCCAAACAAAAATTACTACATCTCATGGCACCAGACATTAGAGATCTGACGGTAATTAGACAGATGGAAGCAGAGAGCAGGCTTTTACTGCTCGTTTAGTCTCTCTCAAGAATACTTCAAGAAATTGTCTCTTCTTTCAAATAATAAAAATAAATGCTTGAATGCTGTGAAAAAAAGAATTGTAAAATGGTAGCACCAGAAAAATAAACTTTTGTTGTAGCAGCAGTGCATGTAAGAATTACCAAGATGTCACCTACTTAGGAGGCAAACAACCTCTCTCCTGGGATATGCCTGATTACATACTGCTGGGGAAAATGTGCACAAGTTACCATTACAAACCCCAGCTCTGCTAGCTCCTCCTCACCCAAGTGCAGTGCTGCTGAGCCCAGCCAGGCATCCTCCCAAGGTGCCCACGCCTGTCTGCTGCCCCTGCCACACAGCACAGATAAAAACTACTAACAGAAGCCCAGCTCCACTCCCATTGCCAGCACACATGGAGCAGACCAATTCAACACAGAGTCTAGTGGCCATGATTATGTACACTGGTGCTTTTGGCCTCAGTTACAGAGCTCTGGGAGAAAGCAGAGAGATGCTTTGTTTGGGCTTGTGAGGTATTTCCTGTCAAAACAATGCAGGTATTCAGAGAGGTAGCTCTCAAGCCAAATGAAAAAACAGGCTGGTCACACCCTTCTGCAGGCTGTTGCCTTCTCCTGCCAAGCTGCTGAAAAATGGCTTTTACAGCAAAAATTTTGTGTCGAAAATGAATGGTTCTCACACCATGCAGAAGAGTGGCTTGGGTCCACCAGCTTGGGTACACATCACTGTAATAAAGAAATCCATGCTATGGGAAACTTTGGAATCTGAATCAGAAATGTAAAGAAAGGAGAAACCTAAATAAACCTGAGCTTCAAAATGGCAGCACTGCTTTCTGCTTGATGTCATGAGGGTAAGGATAATGGTCACTTGGCTCTCACACTCCCTTCCGTGCTCAGTGAGGGAGCAGAGAGCAAGGCATAGTCACTTTGCTTTTCACCCCTGGGTCTCTAGCAGCCTGGAGCTGCATCCAGTACTCTCTCGTATCCCCTTGGCAAGGGACAGAGCACTGTCATTTCCCTATGAGACAGGTTGCTTTGTTTCTGGCAAGGATATACTTGTATTTCATTTCTCTGTGAAAGAACAAAGGCAGTTTCTCTGTCGGAATTTAATTTTAGATCTTTTGAGTCCCCAGACTTTCTCAAGCTATTGCTCTGGGCAACAAATTAGTCTGTGGGAGAGAGTGTAATCAAAAGCTGGCATTGGTGAGGGCTGTTACAAGAAGCAGGAGGCTCTGGAGGCACACAGCAAAGGAGAACAAAGCACAGGATAAATCCTTTGTTAGCCAAGATAACACCATATGTCATTTGCACCTATAAAGCCATGGCCTGTGCAGTCCTGATGCCATGGGGGATAACAAATAGTACCTCTGAAAGGCAATTCAAAAGGTTATCTTCTTCTCCTTTGCCAGATTAAAAGTCCCTTTAATTCACACGTGCAAGGTCAGAGCTCGCTATCCCTTCTTTTACACAACAGAGAACAAACTAATCCCTGCATATTCACACCCCTCTGAGTCTTGACAGAGACAATCTGAAAGATTTAACAGAAACTGGAGTGAATTTGTTCAACCTGAGTTTGTAAATCCCTTTAATGACGCTAATTACCTGCTTATTGCTGTCCACTTGACTTGCTTTGCTTGTCGTTTTAATGTACAGAGTGCCTTGCCCCTAGGTGAAGTTAAAGGCACAGTGCACGCCTCAAACCAGAGAATGAGGGCTGCAAAAATGATGAATCCTCACACATTGCTACTAACTAGGTGCAACCTTTCTGTCATATTCACCCCAGCTGTCTGGAGACAGTTACAGGAAAAGAGTCTCAATGACAGCTCTGCCCTCTGCAAGAATCTACATCAAGCAGAATGCCCTCTTTGGTATCCTACGAGGGAAACCCAGAAGCCCTGAATGCTTTTCTCTCGTGTATGCCTTGTCCTGCCTTGAATATAGCTAGGTGTAAGGGTATTTGCAGAATTAAACTTCAGACTGTTCCATTTTTAAATTTCAGAGAAAAATTCTCTCCAACTCACTGAGCAGACTCATGTTTTGTCCTCCTCAGACATCTGAAATGGCTTTTCTATCTGGAATGTATGTATGCATGTCCTATAAGGGGCAAAACAAAGGCTCCTACCACTGTGTAATTTTGAGCTGGAGTTAACACATTAAAAAGAAGAAAGCTGTTCACAAGATGGAAGAGGTTTCTCTCGGCAGTAGATCTTTTCCTTTAAACTTTTGTTTTATACAGTGTTTCTGTTCACACAGATGCAGTGAATCCCACAGATGGTCATGGTGCTGCTGTGAAACAGACCACAGCCAGTAGAAAAATGAGCTCTCAGAGCAGGTTCACTGCAAACCTGTGCTGTATAATGCGTAATTCTCTGCAAATGATCCTTAATAGTCATGGAAATAAGTTCCATTTGGCATGACTCACAAGAGCTGCTAAGGGAGGACCTCTAAAATGGGCCTGCTAGGAAAGAGAAATAATGATCTGTTGTACTTTTTTTAACAGTCATTAAAGTGTGACAGCTGTTGTTTAACAGTTAACTGCAGGAAATAAATGCCAAGAGTAATAGATACTGCAGGTAAGTAAGGCTACCTGCCCTTTATCTGAGCAATTTGCATGTCATACCTAAAGTATCACACAATTGAAGGCTGGTGGTTTTTTAAAACTATCTCTTAATGACAGGATCAGGTATGGCTATTACTAAGAAGGTAGTAAATGCATCATAGTAAGGACCTCCAAAGTTATCATGAAGAATTTCTGGCCAGACAGGCATAGTTCAACTAAGGTATCATGCTGCGTGTCATTTCAGACTCAATAAAAACACCATTGCTTGAACCCCAGGAGTGACAGTCCCTAAACCATATGCACCATGCTGTTCATAATCCCTTGCCCCATGTCCTATGTCCCCAGAAAGCTTCTGCTGCAGGCAAACAAACCCTGTGCCTTCTTGCCTTCATTTGCAAGTCAAGTCTGTGTGCTGTTGGGGATTGCCTCCTTTAGCTTCTTGGTGAAGAGTGAACATAAAGCTGATTTATCATCATAACATATCAGCTTCGAAGTCCAGCTATAGCTGGGAGGCAGAAGCTGGGATTTGAACCCTTACAAACAAGGGCAAGAACCACAGCCAGATCTTCTCTGCTTCTTATGCTCTGCTCATCAAGGTCTTGAATTACAGTCTGAGGAAAGAGGCAGCATTACCCTTCCAGCAGTTGTTAACACAAGCAGCAGGAGCTCTGTTCTGCATGAAGCCATGTGCACGTGGTGTGATCTGAGCATCCTTTCTAGGTCAGACCTCTGAGGAGGAAGAGTACCTAGTTTGAGGTGTTTGTAGGTGTGCAGTAATGACTAAGCTATTTCTCTCTAACAAAACTCAGGCAGCTGAGGCAACAAAAAGCATGAATTTATAATCCAGGAAAACTTCTTAAGTGTTTTCACAGTGGGGTCAGGCATTTTGAGGCTCACATTCCTGGAACAAACTTCCTTACACCAAAAAATTAAACAGTTTATAAAACTGGTGTGCCTTCACCCCTTGACAGTGCTCTACTTGCTGTGTTTCAAGGCATGTAGAAGAGCTCAGATTAATCCCCACTGATTTAATAGTTGAGGGACAGTAAGGAAAAGCTCTTTGCTGCTACCCACCGTATTTGACAGTATGATTAAAACAGCATTGTTTAAAGAAAAAAACTTTAAGATTCTTCACTATGACTCAGAAACTTTACCTAGACCTTGAAAATCTTAAACAAATTGACACTCTAATGAATGCAGTCTCACATACTCATATGTTAACATTGACTGTTAGCTTGTAACAAATGACAAGTAAATGTCATTTACTAATCCCTTTGTCCCTGCATGGCCACAAAACAGAAGCAGGGTATCAATTCACCATAGACCTTGACCAAAGAAATGGTCTGAATAAATATTCCAAACCAATAAACTGCTCTGTCTGTGCCTTAGCCTACTCAAAACATATCTGTCTAGGCAGGACCAAATTGTATGGTAGCTATAAGGATTCTTGGGGAATAAATGCACCAGAGCAAAATTCTCAGTTTAATTCACCAAAGTACATTAAGTCTTCACTCATTAATCAAATGTATTCATATCTCCAATAATATGCTTACACTGAATGCTGTTATGAGTTAAACAGTGTTTTGCATCTGTTCAACACCAGATCTCCATAAATAAATTCAGCAAGTCTCTTTTATTTTAACATTTGTGAGGACAGAGGAGTTCCAGTGCACACCTGTAGGGACACTGTAACCATGCCACAGAAATGTACATGGTCCAGACAAGATGCTATAGGAGTGTTTCATAATGATTTCAACCTCAATGAGGCTGTCAACTAGCCTATTAGCCATCCCAAAATAACAAATCTAATCAACCTGAAGCATTTGGCATGACAAGTCACTAAAGGGTATGCTTCCCATGCGATTTGCAGGGTACAAAGATATTTCAAAACCAGAAAGATGCACAGCCATCTCAAGTTTGTTTTTAAAGAGCTGCCATCTTCACAAGCACTATTAACACACCAATTACAGGCATGAAACAAATTTTTTCTAGCACATAATGCCTATAAATTTTATGTGTATCTCAACATGTTAGGCATCACACAGCTGAAAAGGATTCCAAGCCCTGTTTTTGAGAGAGATTGAAACCTCCACAGAGTATATTAGACTACTCAGTCACCCTGAGGCACTCAGCATCACACAGGCCACCACTGATAGGAATCTCTCAGGGCACACCAGTGTGGGAGGGTATTTCAAAACAGGAAAAAGAACGTATCGCATAGGTATTCAGAGTAAGACAATTCCTTTTCCAATGATCACTGTCAAACCGTATTTGTCTCAGCATGTCCACTACAGTTTCAAGCCAGATTTGTATACCTCACCACAGCAGGTACTGAAATGAGAGAACTCAAATGTGTATTTGTAAAGGTGCCTGCAACCTCAACACATGAAACAGAAATTGTCTCTAGCCAACACACATGTATTCAAAAGCAGGAAAGAGGCTGGTTAAGGCTCATCTTCCCAAAGGGCAGTTATCAGACAAGATACAACATAATGCGCCCATTACAGAGAGATATGTGCCCGTATATCACTGTGTGAGTACCACACGAGGAATGAGGCACAAACCAAGCCTCAGCAGCAACCTATGTAGTGGTATAAACCAGCCAGCCAACTGAAACAACTGGACACTCAGAAAAGCCCAAAACCCCCCAAAATCCAGGTTGCCTAAAACAACAAAAAGAACTGAAAATAGAAAAATATTACAACACCTGCATTCAGGGTAGTTTCTTCCCAGTTTGTTGTCATCAAACACAATCCATATGAACAAACCTCACACATGAACAGCTTGGGAAAGTTCCCAGCTCCTCATCCATCCTCATGCTGCATGGCAGTTGCATGTTAGGATAGGATTTGAACTCGGGATGAGTCTGACACCAGCATTTATACCTCCAATCACGTAAATCATCTCAACTCAATCAGCAAATGCATGTCACAAACAAACATGCCTCCAGGATCATACCTTTTGGAATCTCAGTGAGTAGGAAATCCTACTTGCTAGTCAGAACATTATTTTCATGGACAAGTCTATCCTATCACTCTCTATACACTGCAGGAATGACTCAGGAATGACAACTGCACTGTTCAACATATCCTTGACTTACAAGTGACACAACAGTGAACCCAGCAAGTATCAATTGCTCTGTCACAACATAACATCTTTGGTTTTAACTCCAAAGGGAAAAGCTTATAGCAGTAATAGCCAGTCTGAACATAGTGTAGGATGTATAAATGTCATACTCCATGGCAATGTATTAGGCATTAAAGGATGAAAAAATCTCTAAAAATTGCTTCTACTAAACCATATATTGTTGCTAACTGCAACTATGATTGCATTCAGTCAGTGCTGTGAGGCAGCATGTAGTTTCTAGCCCTGTTGGACTTACTTACCCCAAGTTCACTTGCACTACCTCATCTGCTCTAGCAAGTCCCAGCAGATGGCATTATGTTACAAGGAAACATTACCCTGGTGCCAGCTGCCTTCCCTCAGCTCTACAAGCTTGGAGTGGAGTCTCAAACTTCCCTTTGCTTGGGCATAACCTTACCTTCTTTTTGCTTCTGTGCTTTTTCCAAGCCTAGAATACAGTTACGACATTTCAGCTGGGTGGAAACACAGAGGAACAAAGCCAGAAAGAGACAGGGAAGCTTTATGTGACTTTTATCTTCATTCTTGTAGCTCTGTTTCAAAATCCTTCACCAATTCGTGCTCCCTGAGGCCAGAATAATCTTGATGTCAGCTATGGTGTTGCATACAACAGGCTGATAATAACTGTTGTCTATGCTGATATGCTGTAATCTGTTTTTTCCAGGAGCCAGACACTAAGGCAAGAGTAAATTCAGTGCTGAAATACCTCTGAATTCAGACGCCAGTGAGACACAAAAGGTTTAAGCACAGGCATGTGAATGCAGGTGTATGTAGTTCAGTGAGAAATAATCCAGAACAGCAGATTGAAAGAGTGGAGGGTTCTCAACCTGTCAAATAATGAGAGCTGGGGGTGCAGGTACAGCAGCCCCTCAGAACTGGTGCAGCTGCTAGCACTACTGCATCCTCATCTGCCCTTCCCTCCCTTTTCCAAATTCCCTGCTGATCTAGCTCTTCTTTGTGTTCAGGACTTCTGCATGGCTGGCTTTGTTCCTAAGATTAGAAATTATACCATGCAGATGGAGCAAAACCCTGCTGTGATTCAAGCTACAGAGGAGGTTAAAACAGCAGTCCTTAGCTCAGTCCATGCTCTTGTATGCTACTGAGTCATTCTAAACCGTTGTGCCCAAGCACAAGAAGCCAGACTTACGACTATGGAAACTTGCTGATAACTCCTGTGACCCAGGAGTTCAGGGCCATACACACACCCAATGTTCTGCCAGTGTGAGAGGTAATTACCTCATCTTTATTACAGAGCTGTTGACCATGAAGAATCTAGCTCCCTAGTGACTGTATCCAGCTAAAATCAACAAGGAGCAGGCATCAGCAGAGAACTAGAACAAATAGAATCACTGTAAAAAGGAAGATATTTGAGTGCAATCAATCAGTTCAGCTGTAGAAGATGCACAGAAGCAATGATATCAAGTTAAATCTGGTTCACTAGATAAAATTTCCTCAGACTCTGCTTTGCAAGGTCCTACATCTCGGCCATGGTAATTCCAGGCACACCTACAGGTTGGGTGGAGAAGTAATTGAAACCAGCAGTGAGGAGAAAGACTTGGGAGTGACAGTGGACGACAAGCTCACCATGAGCTGCAGTGTGCACTAGCAGCCCAGAAAGCCAATTGAATCCTGGGCCGCATCAAAAGGAGTGTGGCCAGCAGGTCAAAAGAGGTGATTCTTCCTCTCTACTCTGCTTGCGTGAGACCTCACCTGGAATACTGTGTGCAGTTCTGGTGTCCTCAACATAAGAAGGACATGGAACTGTTGGAGCAAGTCCAGAGGAGGCCACGAAGTTGATAAGGGGACTGGAGCACCTTCCCTATGAGGACAGGCTGAGGATGTTGGGGCTGTTCAGCCTGGAGAAGAGAAGACTGCGTGGAGACCTCATAGCAACTTTTCAGTACCCAAAGGGGTCTACAAGGGATGCAGAGAGGGACCCTTTGTTAGGAACTACAATGACAGGACAAGGGGCAATGGATTAAAACTACAGGAGGGGAAGTTTAGGTTAGATATTAGAAAAAAGTTTTTTACTATAAGGGTGGTGAGACATTGGAACAGGTTGTCCAGGGATGTGGTAGCTGCCCTGACCCTGGTGGTGTTCAAGACCAGGTTGGATGAGGCCTTGACCAACCTGATCTAGTGAGGAGGTGTCCCTGCCCATGGCAGGGAGGGTTGGGACTAGATGATCTGTAAGGTCCATTCCAACCCTTACATTTTATGATTCTATGATTAGCACCCTGCAAGGTTGCATGCCCAGCTGTAGTAATGTGTTTATACATTTAGGAGTTCGTATTCAATATGTCACTACCTGTTCCCTGTTTACTTTCTGGAAAGGTGTAATTTCTGTGCATGAGATCCTGACCTTTGATAATTACAGTTTCTGACACGAGCACGAGTTCCTCTATCACTATTGTTCACAAAAGAGCTGGTGTTTCAGTACTTTTCCTTGCACCTTCTATTACACAGACACAGTCTGTTCCACGTTATCGTTTTGTGTGTGTGTGTGTGTAAAGAAACATCACTACTGTGCCATAAGAAATGTGGAGAACCTTCGTTCCTTATGGAATACACCCCTGACGACGTGGGATGACAGACTCTTAGCGGCTGGCCAGACATTTGAAGCAGTCGGTCCGTTCTAGGCTGGGCAGTGCGGGCAGCAGTCTCTCGTGCCACATGCTGGCAAGAGCCGCAAATTACACCTTCCCAAGAACTAGGACATCGTCAGCTCGTAGCTGGAATGTGGAGTTCAGGTGCTCACGGTGGTGGAAAAATCCTGACAGCAGGGTACGAGAGGATGTTCTAGCACACCACCGAGCTGTGCAGGGCATTTTACATCCACAGAGCTCACATCTGACACAGCTTATGCACTCCAGTGTCTGTGCTGAGCTCTGCAGCACACTGGCAGGGTGAAGTTGCTTACACGAAACACTGAAAACCATATTTTTTCTGGGCCCTGTGCAGACTTTGGCTGATTTCTTCCAGGCCGACAATCAAGTCTGTGTGGTGGTCTTAGTTCTGGTGCTGCAAGTGTTCATGGCTTATTCTCTTGGGCTGTACAGGCTGTGGAGGGGTGCTTGACTTTTCCCATTCTTCAAGTTTCCCCTTTGAGGCTATGCATAGCTCCCAGCCAGGATTTACCACAAGCTGAAGGAGACCACCTCTTTTCACAATCTGTGCAGTATATCATATTTACATGTCACAGATCAGCATTTGAAACAGATAAATAAATAGTGTATTATTAGCAAGTGCTTGATATGCTAGGACTTGGTTCAGAACCCACTGAAATTGGAATTTTTCCCTAGGCATTTAAGGAAAACAGTTGTGCAGACAAACAAAAAAATAATCAAAACTAAGTCTAACACTACTCAGTGTGACATGCTGTGTCACTGAACTATTTCTTAACTGATTAGCAAGTTTCCAAACCAATCTGAAAAGAGCAGATAGAGGGTTGATACCGAAACCTTCTCTCCCCTGTCCCTTAGCTGTAAAAAGGTAAGGAACAGTTCCCTTACCAGAAGGAGATAGTCACAGGAATTCACCAAAGAAAACCCTGATATTTTTTTCCTCTCCCTTCTTCTTCAAGTAATTTTTTGGCAAAGGCATGATGTCATGAGCGATTACAAATGGACAGGTATCAAGTGCTGTGGGTGAGGAGAGAGGATCCACCAAGTGGAGTTTCCAAGGGTTCTAACAAAATGGTTTTCAAAAATCCTCATACAATTTCCTGCCATGTCTCCCTTTCTGATACGTGACAGACTGGACTGAGCTTTGAGTAGCACCAAAAGACAAAATTCAGCATTTCAGGATGTAAGAAGAGGCAGTGCTAGAGAAAGAATATCAGGATTCTCCTTAAATTAAAGGAATATGCACCATCTGAGAGGCAACAGAAGTTCTGGTATAGTGAAGGGACAAGCTACTCTTTCATTAAGAAGGAATTAGGTACAGATAATTTTGTCCCAAATTACATTCCTCTCTCCTACATACACACACACATTCGTACATAATCTGAACACCCACGGACCTTTTGGTCACCACTTAGATGACACTAGCTAGGGTTAAATTCTGTGCATCCTTCTCTCCCACACTGGGCTGCAATTCAGCTTCCATCCTCCCTAAAATACCTCCTAGCCTTTGAAAGCTGTAGGTAGGCAGATCACTACCAGCATGTTTCTCCTCCTTTACTTTAAGGACCTCTCAGCTCATACAAAAAATCTGGTGGCAAAGAGGAGATGCGAGGCAAGAGCCAAAGTTTCAGCAATTCAATTTGTTCTTGTCTTTCAGACCATGCCTTCCTTTCCATCTTCAGTTTCTTACCCCCATCTGCCAACAGGCACATAAGTGGCTAATGGTGAATGTCCTGTCACACTCAAGAGGCAGTGCTGAAGGTCAGGCTCACTCCTGGGATTGCCCACAATGAAGCAGTTATATGTCCTAGAGCCACTTAAATGCTTTATGTTCTTTGCTCTTCCTGCCTATATCACAGCAGGATATAATTTCAGCAAAACTCTGCCGGACAGCAGGAACAGGGGAAAAAACCCTCCTTATTCTCTCTCCAAAGTTTCTGCTTCATAACCTCTCTGGGGCAAGGACTTTTTAACTACATGACCGGGAGGAAATGGCCTCAATTTCTCAGGCATCCTTAGACACTAAGAAAAAGCAAATACTGAACATACTTACAGGAATGGGCAGCCAGAAGCCACAGGTGTTCACCTCACATTGCTGGTATGAAACACGTCCTCTAACTAAAAGTAATAATCTTTGTCAGGAGATGACTGTCAGTGAACAATCTCAGGACATTCATGTTTCAGCTTGAATTTAACCTAATCCCTGCTGGAGAAATTCAGTGAAGGTGATAAGACTTTCAAACTTGGAGCACCAGGTGGTTATGGTGTGGTAATGGATCCCTCTCCCCTTCTGCTCCTCTTTTCCCTTATATCCTCTCCCCCCTCTCTCTCTC
>NW_008668796.1:0-4177 GCF_000695815.1 Acanthisitta chloris
ATATATAATTGCTTTTAAAAACCTCAGCTCACTTCAAACCCAAATTTTGGGAGTAAGAACCAGAATTATTCTCACAGCATTTTGAAGAAAAGCAGCTCAGACAATGCTTGGCAAGCAGCTAGGCTTTGAGCAATTCTCTGAACTTTTCAGCTCTTCATAAAAATTTGCTTTTAAAGAGTCTGCTATCTTTTTCGCAGGAGCTAGGAACTGTATTTCTTTCTTCCATAGAAAAAAAAGGATGCATACCTCTGAAAGGAATGGCATTTAGATAGAAGTAGTGAAGTATTATGATTTTTAGATTTACCTTAAGCCTTAAATTCACCCTGAAGTGTGAAGCTGACTGGTCAGCTGACTAAGATTTGTTTACAGATGACCATTTTCTCCTAAATGATTTTACCAATGGACCTCCTTTCCAATTACAGGGAACAGGAATAGTTTTCATGGCCCATCTAGTGGTTGTAGGCTGAGGTTGCTTGCAGTGGGGTCAATTGGTTCAGACAGCAGATGGGGGTTTTACAGCCAGTGAAAGAGAAAAACCTTGCTTTAAATTGAGCTGTGTAAAACAAACACACTTTCCTGTATTCATCTAATTCTACACAATTTTGGTTCTCAACTCTACAGCCTTACTCAAAGGACATAGGCTTGTAAGTGCTGCCATTATTCTGCCTTAGAAAGGCAAATGAGTCACAAGTAAAATAATTTTGCTGAAATACCTGGCTCAAGTACCATTCCTTCTGTTGTGACGATACACAGCAAATCTGCCACTTCACCCTGGTAGATCGTTGGGCTGTCCGAATGCACCGAGACATTGAACACAGGACCTAGAAAAGAGCAAACGCAATTATTCACGACAGGCTTTTCCTTCAGTATCAAACACCTTTCTTGCATGTTTTCTTGTAAGTATTCTCTGCTAGTTTATGGAAACAGAGCTCTGAAGTAGGGATAAACAATCATTTAAGTTTTTGTCAAGTAGTTACCCATTTTTAGCCAATAAAACCTGTACCAAGACAAAGCACCCAAACCATCAGACCTGTCACCCGACACAGGCTGCTGCCCAAATCTGCCTTCTACTGTCCTACACAAAAGGAGCTGGTCTTCCACTGGTGACTCCTTTAAGAACACAAGAATTCAGGTCTTCAGGCCAATCCAGAACAGATCTTTTTGGTGAGGAATTCATTTAAAGCAAACTAGTATTTTAACAATACTAGTGGTTCTGCTCTGGAACTGAAACACTGACAATACAAGTAATGCATCTGGTAATACTTTTCTGTGGGTTTTCCTTCAGGCTCTGACACAGATAGCTTCTTCTGTAAAAGATGTCTCAAAGCCCGAGGGTACAGTAACTTCTTCAGTTGCAAAGTGGTGATCATATCGATGAAAAGCATTAGGCTGTTACAAAGTACTCAGACACAATGATAACATCATGGTGTTTGACTTTTGAGGTACATAAATTAAAAAACAAAACTTCCCCAGATTTTGACAGCAGCTACATCTCTGGTGCAAAAGTAACAAAATGCCAACATCGCTAGTACTCTCTATTTCACAGGGCAGAAACTGAAAAAATACCTTTAGCGATTTCTCTGCTATACAAGATGAAGGCGATGGGTAGAAGGAAAGCTGATGCCAATGGTGACCTCTAGGATGATTTTGGGGAAAATGGACAGGGAACCCAAGAAGAAACTTGAGACTCAGATTAAATAGTAACCCTTTTTACCCTCCCTAGACTCCCTTAGCAGCTATCATTACCTGGCTCAGCTATCTACCTCTGGGACAGCAGCATCAACAACAAGCACAGAAAAAAGGTGTGGGAGGAAAGAAAAGCTGTTGGAACATTTCCTCTCTCCACTCTTACATGATATTGTTTTAGCACAGGAACCAAAAATTTCAAATCCACTGAAGATCAAGGAGAACATTTAAGGAAATCACCCAAGGCAACCCACTTGCCCGTTACCTTCTCAACAGGTTTCTGTGGAAAGTTATGCTGATAGCTCACCACACTGCACACACTTATCATATCATTTCCAAACTGAGGTTCTGGGAAGAAACCTGCATGTGTCAAGAATCTAGAGCTATAATTTTTGGTGAAACTATTTTAGATTACAAGGACCTGGTGTGTTTTGGTCAGCAGAGATTATACAGCATACTAAGAAAATAATTCAAATTACAACGCAAGAATTACTTCTCTGGCTTTCAAAATTCCCCCCACAATTTCCACTGGACACAATGTGCTCCCCTTTGGTATGCCGTAAGTTTCTTACAGCCTTCCTCTCTGCCCCAGAAGCAGTTGCACATTGTACACAAGGGCAGTATGAAGACACGTAAGCCGAGAGGTTTGCACCCATTTTGACACTAGAAGACCTCCCTATTAAAAATTAAGGTTGCAAGCAAGCAAGGATATAAGAATGGTAGAGATGCAATAGAGGTTACGTGTGGACTACCAGTCAAGACTGCTACATGTTTATACTAGAACATATTTAAGGAAATAAGAGATCCAGAACACTGTTCAGCTGTTCACTTCCAGATCCAGTTCAGCTGTTCACTTCACAAGCAGGCTGCAGCCCTAACTTAAGCTCAGCATGATAGGATCCTTTTCTGGGGAAATGAACAGACATTAATCTGATTGCTTCCTCAGCATCTATCCAAACTGTTTCTGTGTGAATTCAATTTGTTTCCTGACATTCACACATACACACGCCAAACTGTATTTCCTTGCAGCCTATTTGATTATTCGCCTTCAGATAAAATAAGACATTTTCCATCCTTTTCTTTGGAGTCATGTAGACAGAAGTTCAAGGTCTTAGGGGATTAAAGGCAGCTGGGACCAGGGCACTCCAGCCAACTATAACCAGAAAAGTCTCAAGTTGTGTGTGGACTGTCAAAGCAAAAGAAACAATCCCAGCACATTCCCTCTGCTGCTCTGATCAAAGGCAGAATAGCACTGTAGTAATCCTGATACTGTCCATAGCTCAGGGGCTATCCTAAGTCCCTGCAGCAAGTGAGGTGACATCATGTCAGGAATATGGGACATGCTCTACTCCAGCAAACAAGCTCTGTCCTGGCTAGATGCCAGGAGGGATTGAGCAAGAAAGATGAACGGTATGATTCCAACTTTTTCAAGCTAAGGGTGGACTACGTTACCCCTGTCCTGGGAAGTTTAACAAAGAAAGACAGAGGGTACAGACAGACAGGAGTTTCAGGCCTTACGTCTAGGTTGAAAGTCCAGGCATCTAATGCATTCAACAGACACTGCCACCGCCTTCAAACCTTGGCATGCCAGCAAACCACTAATGCAGAGCTGAGTCGAAGCACTCCAGGCCACAGGAAGTCACAAGGGTAAAAGTTAAGCTTATTTGGTCACTCAGCCAGGAAAGGCCATGCATCATGGTAATGCCACACTCCCCATGTACTCCTCAGTTCTGGGTCACCAAGCACATCTCTACTCTGCCTCCCACATGAAGAGTCAAAATTTCCTGGGCAGAAAGTGCAGCTGCTGCCTAGCAGTCTGTCATTTCATGATCATCCTTCCCCTTCACAAGACACAAACCGTTCTTTCCCTTTGGTTATTTCCTCCTTACATTGCAGGGTACATCTCCTGCAAATTAGCATTTGTACCTCCAGGGAGAATGTGAAGGCACACAGCTGGACTGAAGGCCTCACAAATGAGAACAACATTGACCTTGAGGAGATAAGTCTGCACCTGTGAGACTGACAAGGTTGAAAACATGTCTTGAGAAAGGATTGTAAAAAGATGATTAGTCTACATGCGTGAGAATAACGAGGCAAACATCCTGAGAGGAGTGAAGATGTTGATAAGAAGAGAACATTTTGGGGTAGTTAATGTGGGCACATATAAACAGATGTCAATAAGAAGAGAACATTTCGGGGTAGTTAATGTGGGCACATATAAACAACTGTTAACCAATAATTTAAGCATTACCACATCACTGACCAATAGGTAATTAACACTGTGTGTGCATGGGGTGTGAAAAACTGTATAAAACAAGCACTGTAGAGATGGTGAAAAAAATTGAAATTAACGTTTTGCTATCACCACAGATCCTGTGTCTTGACCATCTCTACCATTCACAGTGACGTCTGCAACAAGAGAAATCACTGTCCTGTGTTAGAACTGGATTTCAACAGGGTCAAGAGAAGTGTCAAAGGTTGTGCTCCTCTC
>NW_008668796.1:4203-4790 GCF_000695815.1 Acanthisitta chloris
AACCTAAGAAAGCTTAGTTACAGTGAAAGCTTCTTCACTCAGTCTTGAAAACTGCGTGGTTGCAACTTCCTAGGAGGTTACATTTTCTTTAGACGTATCTCAGGCCTTCTGCTCACTTTCACTTGACTCATGCCCTGGGCCTCAGGCTGCACTCAGGCATGAAAGGACAAAAAAGCATCTTCATAGATTCATTCCCCTCACTACAAAACTTGAAAAGGCAAGAGGCTGTTTTCAACAGAGACTCGTTAGCCCTGAGCTGAATCAAATGACCATTCAATCCCCTTACCCTCCACCAATAAGGTGTACTTGAATTCAGAGCTGAAGTCACTACACCTCTTGGGAAAGACTCACAGAAGCTGATGACATGGCTCTAATCAACCATTAAAGTCATCTGCATGCCACTCTGTTCTATAGAAGGCTTCTGGTCTTGGTTTTGTTCAGTTTTAGTCTAAAAAATAATAAAAAAAAATCCAAAATGACCAGTTGTTTTAACCTGATTATAAGTTGCCTGATTTATGTCCCCAGCCTAAACTATTTACTCCAGCTTCAGCTGAACCTGTCTGGTAACAGGATGTGAGAAGCAGGAA
>NW_008668796.1:4822-6937 GCF_000695815.1 Acanthisitta chloris
ATCAGCAAACCTGTGTGTTAGCAGGTTAACAGAAAAACCACCTTTGTATGTAACTAGACCTCTGCTCTTCTGCAGACTCAGTAAAAGCACCTGGGCAAAAAGAGAGCAGCCGAGCAAATAAGATGCCTCCAGACACATATTCAAGACTCCTGAGGACATCCCAAGAGGTCCAAAATGTGCCACAAAAATCTTGGTGTGGATCCTGTTGGGTCCTCTGCCACCCCTATTACCATCTCATTTCAGTATTCAAGAGCCCTGGATCTGGACTCCACCAAGCAAGGCTTGCCAAACAAAACCCAAATGCTTTTCTTAAGTTTTTGCCCTCCAAGAACAAACAAAAAAATAAATGTAAAAACACCGACAAAAGAATTCCAAACATCTCAAAGTCAAGGTTACAGGTACAGGCATGTGGTAAAACAGGCAATTCCCAGTAGTCGCTGATGACACTGACCATCAGGGTCTCAGCATCACCATTCTCAAGCACTTGCAGTGTCACAGGAAGGGTTGGAGAGGTGACATGAGCTCTCTCCTTCAATGAGATCCAAGTTCATGCTACATTAACACTGAGAAAAACAGAATTCTACAGATAACAGATGATGGGGTTTTGGTCACCCTTGCCACCTGTATTTAACAGTTTGAAATACTGTTATTGGCACCTACTGGTCACCTGGGAAAATAAACCAGAGTCTGGTTTCAATTGCAGGGCTGACAGATCAAGCATCACCTATGTAAAGCTCACCAAGAACAAAGCAAAGTTAAATGTAGAAAGCTGCTAATGAATTTGAGAGCTGAGAAATAACTGGATTTTAGTAACTTCAGATTTGAAGTTAAGTGTCATGCCCCCAGGTAATTTGGAAACTAAGGAGCACATTTACAAAACAAAACAGCATTCCCAATTCTAAGAGCAAAGCATCATATATTGCCATATTCTGCAAAGACATTTCATTTAAACTAAGCCAAAATCTCTGTTCCTTGCTATAAGCAATGCCATATGTAAGCTTAGATACAACCCCTAAAAGAAGTTTTCTTCTATATTAAAGCAATATCAATTTTATATTAAAAAGCATCTGCAGTCAAGATAGGAATAAAGAGTTTTCAGAGCATTTCTTGACTTCTGAATGCTTGAAAAACATTAGAGTTTTAAATAGAAAGTGAAGAAACTGAGGTTAGGACTTTACTGTTACAAATCTAGTAGTGCTTAAAGAGAAACTAGGTTCCAGGATCAGGCCTCATTTGGTGTAATTTCTTCTGAATGTCCCCATTTATGACAGATCTCCATGTTCAAACTATTGATTTCATGTCACCCAAGTTAAGTAACTCCAAGATCCAAATCCTACAGTGATACAGTTCTCAACTAAAAAGCATTTTGCTAATTCTTCCACATATAAAACTGAAATGAAAAATTGTTTAAAAGCTGCACCAAATCTTGTTTATTACTTTGTGCTCAGACTCCCACTGAACAGGCTGCAGGGTAGAAAGGAGGAGTTCAAGTTTATTGAGTTAATTTACTCAGCTTAAGGATTTACACACTGGATAAAAACAAAAATCTGAGCCCTATTTACCTGATGTCAGCCCATTCTCCCTACTTTCCTTCCCTGCTCAGTAATCCAAACACCTTAAATCTGCAAGAAAATGGGGGAAAGGAGAGATAATAACCCAAAGCTAGTTAAGATCCAGATTTATAACAGAAGAGATCCTAGTTACCTAGGTCCTAGGTGACATTTTGGCTTTTTGGATATCATTTTAGTCTGTACTTCTCTGCAAAAATAAGGTATAGTCTCCCCACAGACATGAGCTACCTTTATTTCCCAGACAAGTAGGGCAGAGAAAGCTCAAGTAACCTGATGATGATAGAGACCCAGAGCAGATCATTCCACCCAAGAAGCCCACACCTCCATTACTGAGCAGGGAGGCCACAATCCCTGCATGTAGCTTCTCTACTTGCAATCACACAGCACCACCAGCCACAACAGCGGAAAAAAACTGATGCAACCCACACAAAACATTACTCATATCTGCCTTGGCACCAAATCATTCACGCTTCAACTGAGAATCCCATGACCTGCCTTACTCCAGATAATCAGTTTCTTCACTTACACTTACTCCAACCCCCTG
>NW_008668796.1:6954-23853 GCF_000695815.1 Acanthisitta chloris
TTCCTAACAAGTTTTAGCCCAAGCCTCGTAATAACTGTTACTGGAAGAAGCCCTCAGTAGTTAAGTCTGTGGTTTTTACTTCCAGCTAGAAATTAATGCACACAGGCACAAAGGCACACAATGACAGAGCACGTTCCTGCCCATTAACAGCGGCTGGAAAATACCAGTCTTTCTTGCCAAAGAGTTTCTGCTGCATTGCTCTTCATTCATTTCCGTGATTAGGGTTCCTTTCCTTTAAGAATCTTTCTATTTGCCTTTCTTGAAACTGAGTATCTCTCAGGGTCATTGCAGGGCATCATTTCATTTTAATTGCACATTTAACATCAATACTCAGCTCACATTTCAGCAGCTCTTGGTTTATCTCAGCTTCTTCCAAAGTGAATGATAGCACATTGCTGTGCAATGAGCTCACATGTAGATGTAATCCAGAGTTGAAGATTTCATCGAGACACTTCCCTCTAAGTTCCGTTTTATTTTTGCCTCTCCAGAACTTTCTGCACTCTGCTCAATGGTACAGAGGAACAACAGAGCACAGTCAAGCTCCAAATGGTTCTCTCTCATAACATACTATTCAACATGAGATTAAAAGCTTCCTTCTCCCTGCTTCCCTCAAGGGAAAGGAAAATAAGTCACTTCTGGGGAAATCCCTGCGAGTGTGTAGTGGGCAATGACATTCTAAGCATAACCTGGGTTGCCCAGTTCATGGTAAAAGGGTTTGAAAATTCAAGAACAAATGCCAAAGAGTTTATGATGCCAGGACAAACCAGGTGGATTTCACAGAGGCCAGGTATCTCAGCATTGAAAAGCAGCTGCAGGCCAGATGGAGCCATTTGAAACAGACACCTGTACAGACCTGCAACAGTAAAGTACTCTGATCTCAAGCAAGTTCCAAGCTATTGGACTCCCACTTTTGCTGGCCAGGGTGATGGGGAGCATGAAAAGACAAGAGCCTCTCCCATCTGCAGCTCAATCCTTACAGTGCAAAGGCATTGCCACTGGAGCAGTGCCTCCAGATGACCAGAAGACAAGTGAGATTTCAGTGTGTGTGGGTAGGATCACAAGTTTCACAGGAAGTAGCCTTGATACACTGGCTTCAGAAGAACAGCAAGGAACAGAAGATAGGTGTGTTCCAGGCTGAAAGAAAGGCTATGTACACATGCATCAACCAATAGCACAGGAAAAGAGAGGATACACTGGAGTAGAAACAGTGCAAGGAAATTAAGAGAAAATTAAGACAAGCACTGGCAGCTGTTCTTGTCCCTTGCATTGCTGGCCAACCCAAAAAAAAAAAAAAAAAAAAAAAAGAAAAAGATGGCAGAACCTCTGTTTTAGACTAGAAAAACAAGAAGACACTGAAAAATACTAAGTCCTTCTTACCGGACAGCTTCCCCTGCCCCCCAAATAAGCTTATTTCTCTTACAGCTACTGGACATAAAGAAAGCATTCGTTTTACAAAATTGGTCTAGCAATCCATATTGTTCATGAGGTCATACCAGAGGATTCACAAGATCCACTCTGGTCTTAAAATATATCCAGCAGAGAACAATCTGCCATTGATTCAGTATTTGAAAACTAATGACCTAGCAGGCTCCTCCTCACCACACCCTCCAACCCTAACTTTCAGTTTATGCAATTCAGTGGACAAAATCCACATTTCATTTCTTTAGTTCAGGAAGTTTCAAACTAATGCCTTACACTAACATTTCAGATCATTAACCAAACGGAATAAATATGTCCCCCTGCAACAGCAAGTGGAGAAAGAAGAGAGGAAGAGAGGGCGTCTCTGCTTGCAGCCAGCAAGTTCTGCCTTGAATGGAAAGAATCTGAGCAAGACACTTTCCACAGATGTTCATGGAAAAACATTTCAGAGCACTGCTACATTTCAAGCCTATTGTGGAAGGAAACACTTAAGTTTCATGTGTGCTGTCCCCAGCTCATACATGAAAAGCTTGCAGGCCCCTGCCATTCAGATAGATCACATTGTGCATATGCACACTAAAAAACCCCTCTTTGAAACATCACTCAACTCAGAGAGCTGGGAGAGAGTCAAATAGGAGGGAAGGATTTCCAATGCTAGCAAGCCTCACCATCCCCCATCAAAGGAGAATCAATAAAAACAACTGAGAAAGAAATCCCTCCTAGGACTAAAAGCTTCGTGTAAAACCCTTTAAGGGCTTCCTTCTGCTGAAAATGCTACTTCTGTATTGATCACCTCCCCACTTCAAGCTGGAAATGCTGTCCAAGTCTAAGACTTCAAAGTAGGGGGACTGGAATGCCTTCTACTTTTCAAAACTATACTGCATTATTCTATTCTCTCCAGCAGTTACAGTTAAGTTCTCTTTCTGTTACACTTTGAGAACCAGAAGTCAGTGCAATTGACTCACCAACAGTTTTCCTATCAGGGACAAACACAGCCATAAACCACTCACCACACCCTACCCTCCCTTTAACTCAGGATTTAGCAGGGCAGTGCTCCCCAGCTTTTACACTGGCCTGGAAAGCTCCATGCCCCTCTTTTTTTCTGCACTTTTCCTGTTGGTATCTTCCCTCCTGTTTCAAGGAGCCTCTATTCTCCCTAGAGACAACTAGCTACCTCAGCAGTTCCGCCTTTCACCATGCCCATTAGGGAAAATCTGGCACCAGTTCATTTTACTGAAGAACAAGTTTGACAGCTGCCTGTGCCACAGGATGCAAGAGAAGGGTGTGATATGTGAGCTGTGCTTTTGTAGCTGCTCCACAACTTTGCCATTTACCTCTGGCTCCCTGACTCAGACTCAGTTTGCATCAAAGTAGACCTCAGCAAACAAAACCAAAGTAACACACCCATAAAACATCTTCTATCTTGCATACTTAATTCTGAATCATTTTCCAAATAATAATTCCACAGTTAGTCCATTCTAACTGTGCTCATCCACATGTCCTCATCATGCCCAGAGGTGAATGTCTAGGATATCCAAGTAACAACTGAAGGACACAAAGTTCATCCATCAATTAAAGAAAATTGAAGGTATTTCAAGACAGATTTTGCTACATGCCAAGATTATTTTGGGAAATAGCACTCCAGTAAATTGTGCCTAGGATCTCATTTCTCTCTTCATTCTTTTGTAAAGAATGAAAGGCTGACAGAGCTTTGGGACCATCCCTCCCCCTGCTCCAGCCCTGTTACTGGAATTCACACATTCCCAGGGCACTTCTACATGCTGCCTCCCTTTCTTCAGTCCACGCTCCAGAAATCCTATCTGGGTGAAAAGGCTGGGAGTAGAGACTGACAGCAAAACAGAAGTCAAGACTACAACACGCACACTTCCCTCCCTCACATAGCTTGCAGGTTTTCCTCTGAGCCATGAGTATCAATAGCATCCTGCCAAACTTTTTGGATGGGAGTTCAAAGTGACACAAGACAAGCAATGTTGGGAGAGGCAATAACCACCACTTCTGTGCAGGAGAGTCTCCACATAAGAGCTCAAAGGGCCTGGGTGAGGTTTGGGGCAAATTTCATTCTTACTGGTTTCTTTTATCACCTCTTTGCAAATGCTTCTCCCCCACTGTGTGCAACCCAGATATCAAGAGTAATAAGGCTGAAACTGCAGCCCATTAACCATCCTGAAAAAGACAAAAAAATCTACAGCAGTCTTCATCTGTGACAGTGCTGCTCAAAGAGACACTCTGAACATAAGCAACAAATGGTTTATTTTCAGTACAGTAACTTACCATAAAACAAAAATTCAACCAGAAATTACCTAGAACTGAAAGCAGCACTGCGCTGAGTTAATGTCCTCTCTCTGGCCAGCTTAGAGCAAGCTGCATCTTCATCAGGGTTTGTATCAGGATGCTACATCTCAAAGCTTTTACAAAGTGATGTCCTCATTGCTACACTCAGCCCTTGGTGTTTTCCCAGTGTGCTTAGTATAAGGAAGCTCAGTTCTTGGAAATCACCTCACATAGAACAATTACCTTAGTTATTGGTGCAACCAGAAGTCAGGCTGCTCTTGCCTACTCACAGACACATCTAAATATCTGAAGCTCACTATTTTAAGCAGAATATGAGCAGGAAGAACAAGGGATATGAAGAAAAACTTCCTTCCAAGTTGTGCTTGTGCACAGGAATGGGAAAGTGCAGAAAGTTTGTCATAAAGCATCTAACTAGAGAGCTCCAACATAGGATGCACCTTCAGGCTACATTTGGGCTATAAAACTGCTCAAGAAATCACTAGCTTGGTTTATCAAATCATGAGATGAGTCCTTCACTCGTAAGCATACCACTGTTATAAAAACAACTCCCATGGTGCTCTCCAACAATACAGCATGATAGGAACGCAGTGCTAATATGCACCTCTGATGATCCAAATCAATGCTGTCCCTCTCTCTCCCCCCAACAATATATCAGAACAGGCATATTTCTCTAGAAAAAACTCAACAGGCAGTCTATGCTACAGCTGGAGGTAAGGGTTTCAGCAAGAAAGTGAGGAACAGCATGTCCTTCTGGGTACTGAAACTCATTGCAATTTGAGGAGATTTGTAGTCCAGCCACAAGGGACCTCCAAGGTCCTTCAATGGCAGGATACACTTGCTGAGATGGCTGAAATATTACTTTGACCTGAGCATTTTCTGCAATTACATCAACAACAAGGTGTGCTCAGGGACTTTAATGCTATGCTAATAGAGTGTTTTGGAAGAGAAACCCAGTTTATATTAATGTTCTTCCAGAGCAGCCACTACTAACAGCAATCTAGTGCTACAGCTGGCAAATGTAGCAGCAGCTGCTCCATACCGAGAACCAGCTCTGAGCCTGCAGGACCATAAAAGCTGCATCAGTAAAGAAAAACCCAGGGGTTATGATTACAGCCAATTCATTAAACATCTTTCTGTAAACAATCAATAGCACAAAGGACACAAGTACCACCAAAGGAGACAAGCATAGCTCTCAGCCATCACATCGTTTGTTCCAAAGAGTAGGTATTTCTGAGAGACAGGGAAATCAATGGGAAAGTGTAACAGAACTCTGTCTCTTTCTGGCTTAGACACACAGCTGCCAGATTCTATACCAACCTGATGTCTGGAAGTCTATCTGGATAGGGTTGGATAAACCATTCACTGCTTCACGCCACATGCCTCCACCACCTGGAGACCAGGCAGTCACCACACAGCGATACAGCCCAGCATCAGAAATCTGGGTCTGATACATCCTGTAGCGGAACTCATTCTCCTGGACCTTCTCCAGAACCACACCATCTACACGAGTCTGGTCCGTCCAGTCTTCCAGCCGCACTACTGAGTCCTGGTTCAAGGAGATTATGCGAGTAGTTCCATTGGGATTTGACTGATCCGTTAGTGGCTTCTCAGCTGTAATGAGGACAGAATATCGTGGCGTCTTGATGTTTTTTGAAGAAACTTTGCATGTCATCTCAAAGGTGTGGCCTGCTACAAAGAATGGCTTCAGTTTCACTGCCTCCACTGTAAGGGTGTAATCTGAAGAGGGAAGGAAATAAGCAGCAAGAGAGGGGTTAATAAATAGGTACAGATATTTCTGCAGCACCTTTCAATCTAGAAGATTACAAACAGTCAAAGGTGGTTTTTTTGAGAGACAAATCCCAGCACATTTATCTAAACATATACAGACATCTGAGAATGCTACTCAACAGTGCACATACACACCAGTACGCAGCTTGGGTCAAGATGCAAGAATTCAAATGAACACCAAATACTGAACAGATAATGAAATACACCAGTCATAGCATGACAGGACCTCTGCGATAGTTTTGTTCAGGAATAACAGACAAGATTCAGAGTCCCAGTTTTACACTGGATCTGAGTGACAGGGTACAAGGACACTGCTGAAGTACTCATGACTAGTGACAAAAGCTGAATTGGCAGCACTTAGCATACCATCTTTTATTTCCCTTGAAAACCCACCCTAACAGCAATCCAGACACATTCAGCTGAACTCCCAAGATAGCTGAAAATGCGTGACAAAAGCTGGTGGTAACAGGATAAGTCTCCATCCCTAGCACCCTCATATACACACCTCTGTGTTGAAAGATTTAGGCACACCTCTGTCTCCATGTCAGTTGTGTCTTCCCTTGCTTCTCATGCATTTACCCAAGTACAAGCCTACCAGAAGCCTTGACATTTCCCAACAGCCCATTTGACATCAAGAATGGCAGCATCACTTATTGCTCAGTTTCCTGCTCAGTTTCTTCAGCATTCTCCAAGTCTGCTCGCTCCTCAATCCCAAGAATGCCTTAATTACAGGGTTTAGGAGAATTATACATCTAGAAGTACAGCCCCAAGACACACAAAGTACAAGCTCACTGTGAGAAACTGAGAAAGTGAGGAGTGACTGAAATCATAATCAGATGAAAGGGAGTTACTAGTTTCCTGGCATTATGATGAAGAGACACCCTGCACAACAAGGTGCAGGAAGGCAAGGCAGAATACATAGAAGTAGTACTATTGCTAAAACACAGCCAATCCGACTGTCTGGACTTAATATGCTGCATCATAATCTCCCTGAACCCCTTTATAAAAAAATAAGTGTAGACCTGCTAAAAAACTACACAGATCACCTTTATGCAAGGTGAAACTTCTCAGGAAAAGGGAAATAAGCAATGGTGAAATTGTCACACATTTCCTGAAACTGAACTAAAATGCAGTAATATTTATGTCCTCCCCACAAGAGCAACAAGATACTTGTCAAGATTACATTTTGCAGTGTTTTGCCTTCAAGCAGCAGTTTTCACAATGAGTAAACACAGCCCACAAGATGAGAAACCCGGTATGACAACTTTAAATCAATACTGTGTAAAGCAGATCACAGTACAAAGCTACATAAAGAAACAGCAGGAGCAGCAAAGGCCGAGATGCTTCTAGTGGTCCAGCTGAGCACAGAATTACTTGATATTCCACAAGAAACCCCCCTCACACTTCCACCCACCAAGCAAGTGACAATACAAGAGTTGCACATTTAGGCACTCAGGGTACCATCACAACTGAAGTTGTACAGAGTCATTCTCCACTTCCTTGTGAGAGGACTTATCATGTATCAGTTTCTAGACTTCAATTTTTTTCTCATTCTGTATCCATGAGATTTTGATATTCCCCTCTTCCTAAGGTTGCAGCATTTAGGAGCCCAGCACAGATCAGCTTCACATACTATAAGAATAGAGTAGACAATTATATTTTGCCCCCAAAGCAGAAGTACAAACAGCTAGTCATGCTTTTCTGCCACATATTGTTGCTTTCCAGGCTTTATGAGGAGGCTCTAGGCAAAAATCCCTTCTGATGTAAACGTTCTTTACATTGTTGGCCTTCGTGTTGGAGCGCTGAATCCTAGACATTGGAAAAGAAATCTTGCATTTGATCTCCCATATATGTGCTTAAGACAAAATACCTTCACCATCTTCAGAGCAGTATGGATACAACTGACATAACTCTTCCTACTATCTGGACTCCAAATACTTTATTTCAACTACTCCCTGAGCCATAAGTCAGGCAGGAGTACAAAGGGGAGTGTCTTGTCCCCTGCAAGGACAGAGCAGATTTTGTTCCTAGACATCCTTTCTTGACTTTCCATTTGAGGGCAATAGCAAATGCTTTTACCAACTCTTTCTGCAAAAGAAAAGGAGAAAGGAGTGGTGGTAGCATGGAACAGCAGCAGAAATACCATCTGTAGAGTTTGTGGAAGAGATCATCCGGGGCCCAGAGATGCAGCTGGAGAACAGTGGTAGAATTCAAAAGGTTTAGAAATTAGGATATTGATCAGAAAACAATCCTTTCAAAGGATTTTTCTACTTTTAAAAAATCTCAGAGATACTTAGGTTGGATGAACACAGAAGGCAGAGGCATCTCTGCTTATGTTAAACCATAAGAAATACAGACCAGAATAGAGAAGAAGACACAAAAACCAGTGCATACAGGTGCTGAATGTTTCATACTGTAATAAAGTCAAAAACAAGATAAAAAGAACATTCCTGAGTCTTCAATAATATTAGAGACCTGTATATGCAGTACAGTAAAATGACAACAACAAAGAAGAATCATATCCTATCAACTACAAAAGCCTGATCACCATTCTTAACAGTGTGGTTCTGTGCCAAAATTGTTCTCCTTCAGTAGCAGCAGATGAAATGTAATTAGCACTCCTTCACCCCCACCTAGAGAAGCATGTAGTTG
The DNA here is from genome assembly GCF_000695815.1 of Acanthisitta chloris. Lineage (NCBI taxonomy): Eukaryota > Metazoa > Chordata > Aves > Passeriformes > Acanthisittidae > Acanthisitta > Acanthisitta chloris. The sequence goes on from NW_008668796.1 coordinate 15,127, forward strand.
TCTCGCTGTGTAAGAGAGCACATTATGAGGAAGAGGGCAGACAAAAGATTTGGCACATAGCTTAGAAATAGCAGTAACCTGCGCATAAAGTTAAGTGGGAAGGGAAAGTTTCTTCATGTTTCCTATGCTAACAGAAACTACTCATTAGATCTTATAGCATAAGATGGGCCAGAGAGTTCAAATGAACATTTTTTTCCAAGACCACAGCCCAAGATTTCATGTCTAATCTTCTGAGATTTGCCAAGGGAGCAATGTCTGTTTTGAGCACTACTCTGCACACTTGCCCCTCTGCACCTATGCCTGCAATCCCACATGGAGTCTCATCTCCTTGTAAAGCTCCATCAATGAGAAGCACAATAAAACACACCCAGATCAGTCATTTACAGGAGGCTGCAATCTGCAGAGTTTATGTTGGAAAGTGGTAGGGGAAGAGATCCTAAGTAAGCCATACCCAAAAGCTTACAACCAGTTTGGGCACTATTCCAAGACAGAGGACTACCAGCAGAAGAAATCCTAGCCAAATGATTCAAATAAAATTTGAGTAAACTATACTTTGGAGCCTGGCAGTGCAAGCTTCTGCCTTTCCTAACTGGCCAGTCCAAGTGGTTAAGCCACACTGTAATTCTCCGGTTGCTCTCTACCACAAAGTGCTTGCTCAGCTTCAAGAGAACTTCCTGGATAAAGACCAGAAAGAGCTTTCACTTAATCTAAGCCAGCCAAATTGCTAGAAAAGCCTAACAGCTCCAAGGGCAAGGAGACTTTAGAAAACAACAAACACCTTCCCTGCACTCCACTGATTCCGGTTGGAAAAGCAGCATGATGGCCACAGCTAACAGTAAACTCAGAGCCTAATGTCTCGTCAGCAGCCTCAAGTAACACCATCTCAATATTCATAAAGGCTTCTTCATCCCCCAGTGCACTAACTAGATTGCAAGTACAGAGAATGCAACAGACATTAAGGTAATGACAGCTTTGCCTTCCTAGGAGAAGGTGGTTATACAACACCCTGAGGTACAATTGTAGCCCCAGCAGCTCTGATACCAAGAGTGCTGGAAGTACGACAGGCACACTGAAGACTGCATTACAGACTTTAGCACGTACGCACAACACAGGGCTCTCACCAGAGCTGCACACACCACTAGCCCCCCCTCACTGGCCTGGCCCCCTGCCAAGCCAAGGACACAAACACTGCACCCTCACACAGCCATGGGCACAAGGAGCCCAGCCAGCCCTGACTGGGGCTGCTACACCTAACTTAAGGCACTTTCTTGTTCCTACACCCAAACCAGCACATACACCTAGCAGCTTGGTGCCATGGGAATAGGAATTTCTTTGCTGCGGAGGAACTGCATGTCTGTATTACACAGTGTCTACTATCTGTCAGCAGTAATAATTCACGGGACTGTCTGAAAGATTAAGATGCCCTTGCTCCCAATTAAGCGTGATAGGAGGGCCTGGGCAACCATTTAGGACAAGTAACATTGTGCTAAATATAATTATTTCTTAAATTAAAGACAGAAGTATTAACAAAACCCCAAATAATAGTACCTTTGGGATTTTGAATTTTAATTAGAAGATAATGTTCTCTTTTGCAAAGTACTCCAGCAGATCCAAAGTTGGCAACACTGGTTTAAGAAAAAAGCATTGATTCCACATTCCACTGCAAACAGCAACTGTGTTCTAAATGTAGGCAGCACTCATGCTCAAGTGAATAAATAATAATATCGTTTATACTATCAAACTTTTTTCTGGGTTGAAAATCATTTACAGAGCCAGGCAAAAAAAGGTTCCTCTCTTCCTTTACCCCATTTTACTAATCGAAATTTGTACTCTAAGCAAAAAAATAACAATACAACTGATGTTTTTCATTTTTGAGACGGGCTAGAGATCCTTTCTTTGTTATCTTGGCAGGGGAGAAGGTAGAAGAGGGGAAGAAACATATCAGGCAGACTATGTCAAAAACAACTGTGATCTATGATAGCAATTGGCTGCATTTCCAAAGCTGAGTAAGCAGAAAGACCTGAGAGTGTTATTGGTCCCTAAAGAAGAAAATAGAAAACAACGATAAAACATCAGTTAGAACACACAAACAAACAACTTGTTGTACAACACATTAAAAAGGATTTTTTGACATCTTCACATGATGTTTACATTTGAAGCAAAAGCTTCCTCATCCTTGTACACCCCTCTGTGCTGACTGACCCACAGACACAACACAAAACCATTTCTCCTTTCTCAAGAACTCAGAACAACCTTTTTCAAAGTGGAATTTCTCCAAGTCCTCCCCCCTGAGCACTGCTCTAAAGTTAATACAGAAGATGCAGGTAATGACATAGTTCGAAGAAAAACCCCTATGCAGGCACAAGCTATCCAAGGAAGAGGTAAATTTCTGTTCTCTCCTTAGGCAAACACGTGAGAGCCAGGCTGCTGGCTTTTATAAGCACTGGGAGCAGTTAGGGACTCAAATCACCAGAGATACTTGTCAAAACAACAGTCAGAGAGCAGAGGCAGCAGCAGATTAACTCCTTCAGAGTTGCTGGCTACAACACTGGGCTCAGAGCCGAGTCTGAGCTCACACGGATAGGATATGGCAGGGGACAGGGCATACAAAGAAGGGCATCTGGGGCTACAGTGAGGGAGGGGTTGAAGGGAAGAAGGGGAAATCAAACCTACATATTGCCCTCCCCATCCCATATAACGTGTTTTCTCAGGAGGAGGTTTTTGCAGGAGAGTTCACTTTCACATAATAAATCCCCCAACTCCAAGTTTTGCCAACAAAACATACTTTTTAGCATGGGGACTATAACATTTATATTTGTGCTGCAAAATTACCAGAGTTTTTGGAATAAAACCAGAAACAAGGGAATGTTCACACCTGTCACGGTTTGTTTTCCCTCAGCAATGTCAACACAGGCTGAGACTTTTCAACTCCAGCTGGTCTCTCTAGCTGCTCCGAAGGCAATGATCCATTACACATGCATGCACATACACACACACACTCGTGTTGTGGCATAACACTGAAGTAATTGTGACTACACTGAACTAATTGTGACCACATTCAGCATTAATGAGAGATCTCATTCCTAGATCTCTTTCCTGCTGGAAAAGCCAGCTTCAGCAGAAATAAATAAATAAATAACCTTTCCCTGGACCACACGCTTGGTCTGGGGATGGAGTACTGAGCAAGTACCACCAATTCTCTCTCCAGTGAAGCAGAATCACAGCAGAAACTCTCCAGTTTTCTGTTCAGGGATTACCCCTAAACAACTTTAAAATTATTTAAAACTGCTTGTCTCTGAAATAGTTCTCTGCCTGTGAATGCTTAAGCTAGACTGTTAAACAAATCTATCAAGACAAATGTAGCTTAGCTAAGCACAGATATAGAAGAAAAATGTTACATTCTAGATTATCCTAGTCTTTCTGATCCTATCCAAGAGGCCCTCTTGCATGACTTCACACCTGAGCCAAAGCAGTACCACTCTACAGGACATCCAGGATACACAGACTCATTTTAAACCAGAGTTAAGCAATTCAGGTAACTATTAAGCTTCTAAAACATGCTTTCAGGGTCAGTTTAAATACTGACCAGAGCTAGTTCATTTCTGCCTAAAACAAGGCCCAGATCCAAGCAAACCACTGAACTACTTTGCTCTGCTATCCAATTATTTTTTGATACTCTGATAGTACTATGCCCATGAACTTCCTTAGAAGTGCCTTCTATACATGGGGCTTATAGGATAGAAAATAAAACCACAACTCTCAAACGGGCAAACAGTAAAACCAAGTGACATCCACCTTTTCACTTCAATACAACCCTGCTGCTAGCAGCAAGATGCATCTTAGAGAGACCAAAAGGCTCTGAGCCATGAAAAGAGGCAATGGCCACAGCAACACTGCTGAAGGCCACACCTTACACTTCCAGCCCTGCTCTTGGAAGTCTCAGCAGTTTGATGAATGTATCCCTTCTTTTGACTTCCACTCCAAACTGTTGCATAAAACTGGTAAGTACTGTTAAGAAGTAGCTACTGTTAAGTAGCTACTTCTCTCCACAAACAAGAGGTATTTACGCAAGGTCATAGTGTTTTTCATCTTAGCACAGAACCCCATTCCCCCATTCTCAGGCCTTCTGGCTGACAAGCCTACTCAAGAGAAAACTCTTATTCAGCGAGGTCTTTCAGTGAATAGGTACAAAGTTCCTACCTTGTGTAGCCCAGAAAATGCTGACAGGTGCAGAAGCCACATCTTTGCTCTTTACCCAGCTGTTGTTGCGGTGCCTACTCCATGCAGAGATGACACAGAAATAATCCCCTCTGTCACTTTCTGAAGTCCACTGGATTCGTAAACTGAAGATGTCAACAGACTTTTTAGAGAAGATTATTTCCCCGTTCTGAATCCTCTCTCTGCTTCTGTCCCCAAGTAGCAGAGTCCAGTCTGCATCCATCGTGGCCAGGAGTTCCTCTGTCACCACATCGTCGCTGCGCAGGTGCTGCCTGTAGTACCAAGAGACTGAGAAGCGGATGTTTGCTTCAGTGTCCTGTGCATTTATGATCCTGCAATTGAGCTCTGTGGGGTCATCTGAAAACTTGGGTGTTTTGGAAGCATTCAGGAACACCTCATAGTCTGGCTCTGCAGGAGAACAAACCCAGAGGAAATGTTAGAAGCTACAAGCAGAAGAGAGGAGAAAAAAAACTATTAAAAGATATGCCAACTTCTGACATCCAGTCTGTGAAAGCACCTGATCTAGAAGCCAAGTGCCAGGATATGCATTTTTCTTACAAGACCTGGGACCTTGCACTCCAGTTCTCAGACTTATACCAGTCTGACACAGGCACCTCTAGGCCTTCCAAACAAGACCACCTGTTTCACATATGTCTACTCAGACCATTTCAGAAAAATCAGGACTAAGATCTTGTCAAACAAAATAATTCCCTCCTTTAGGCCTGGCCCCAAGAACTCATCATGTAGGTTCAGTTTCTGTGCAACCAGTCACTTTGTGCACCTGTTCAAATGCCTGGGGCAGCCTGTAGCAGGACACTGATCAGCTCCAAGCTAGATAATAACCTGAGACATCCCATAAGAGTTCATTTCCCATCCTGAGATGCTGCCTTTTCCACACTTAACCATCCCGTCATATCTCTACAATACAATTTAAGAATGTTAAATACCAAAAAAAGCCCCCCAAAAAAACCCCCCAAACACTCAAACCAGGGAACATGAGTACCACCAAAAACCCCCGAACACTCAAACCGGGGAACATGAGTACCACCATTGTCACTGGCCACAGGTAGCACCAACAGCAATGCACAGTAGATTTCAGTGGTCAGCATGCTAAATACTAAGTTAATAAATAATAAGAAGTTTAAGGGTCGAAGATGTGTAGATCAGAAAAGCTTCACAGCCTGAATAGAGAAGTACCTGCTGTACAGCTATAAGGCTGGAATAGCTCATGCTTGAAAAACGAGTGCCTGAAATTCATGGGTTAAGAATGAGACTGTTGTATTTAAATCTGAAATAGCTGGCTGTCCAAGGCCTAAAAGCGATAAGGGAGCCGCATGACTATTTTCTCTCAGACTACAGAGATAGCAAAGGAAAAAAGATTACAGCAAGAACCTCACAAAGGAAATACATATTTATTTACTAGTATTAGGATATTTTTCTGTCTTGCTGTCTACTATAATTCAGAAAAAGAGGCTCGCTTTCCAACTGCTTGGCCAATACTCATCACATGGCTTTTACATCCTAACTGTATTCAGTGCTCTGTATTTATTTCCTGCTTTATGTTTTTCTTGGCATTTTGCCCTCCTAGAAACAATTAACCAAAGCTATAATTGGGACAGGGAAGGCAATCCAAGGCTAAAATTTAGGCTTAGCTCACCAATGAGCCAAGATAATAAAGCATCTTAATAGAACTGCTGTGCAAACTGTGTGTGCATATGCACTTTTGGACTTCAGATGCAAAGGATAAAAACAATTGCATCCAGCAAGCTGGCTGCTGCTATGTCAGCTTGCAGGAAAGATCTCTCACAATTAAGTGTTATGTTTGCAGTGTCCTTGCATCTAGCAAGAACAAGGGCATCAATACACACCAGACAGTAGAGTATCTGGTGATTCTAATGGTGAGTTTCTGCGGCATTAGGTAACACAAAAGCGTAACAGTACTGCTTGCATAAGCGCATAGTACCTACTACCAGTGAACGTGAGCAGCTTTCTGCACATTTTCAGCATAAGTAAGGCAGAATAAAAAGAAAATGCACAAAATTCTGCTACAACCAAAGCACAGATGGCGGCCAAAACCCACTTTTGGTGTAAAGCCCCCATAGATCCCACAGCTACACTATTCTTCCTGTCTCACTCACAAAAGACTAGTCTACTCCAGGGCCTCATGATATATTGCTCACACTCTGCAATTCTCTTATCGTTCCCCCTTGCCTCCCCTTCCCACCAAAAAAGAAGGCATTCAAGACCAACTATTATTTTCACAGCAACAAAGACTATGAAAGCAGAAAAACTCTTCTCTAGACAGGAACGCAAGAAGGAAAAACCTGCAAGAAACTCTAGTTCTTAGAAAATCACTTCAGGTTTGTTTTATGTGCGGACAGGGGAAGGGCCGCTAAGAAGAGTTTTCGCTTTGACAGCACCACTCCAGATAGGCGCTTCACCCTGACAGACACTCAAACAGGGGATTTAAAAAGAATAAAAGGCTGGCTGGATAAACCTCATTCCTCCACTCTGTCAGCTGTCAAAGAACAGCCTCACTGACAGTTCAACGACTTAATACTCCTGCAGCTCTTAACTGCCATTAAGGAGGAGGAGCTGGTGAATTCTGGATGTAGTTGAAAATCTCAAATGCTGAAAATGTATTCTACTTTCCCCTTCCCTAGCAACCAAGCATCTGCATCTGCTGAAGAGCAGATTCTATTCTCTCCTGCTCCCAGATAACGCCAAAGTGGAATAGAAAGAGTAAGGAATAGTCCTACAGGTACAGGCACCTCGTACATGAGCATACAATGCACCTGTACACCCATGAACACATGTGCATGCATACCCATGCATGCAAGAGGGGGAAGGAGGCAACAATCACAAGTTGAATGTGCAATTTGAATGGCTGAATTAAGACAGGAAGTGAAGACATTCATCACTTGTGCACTTCTAGCACACATTGCAAGTATACTTGGAAACGGCCACGGCTCAACTGCTCTGTACAATGCTAAAATGCAACATTTAAAGTCATTGTTGCTGGGATTTAACCTTATGGCACAGCTATTTATTTCTGACAAACAGGCTCTATATACGCCGCCTCATTCAGTACTTTTATGTTGGAGGAGCTCTGCCTTTGTAACTGGGCTGTACCACCAGTTTCTCATGACAAGAGGATCTGAAAGGGTACATTGAGAGCGTTTAGGCCTGGGTACTTGCATCCAGTCAAAGCTGGGAATAGACACCAAGGACTACAGCTCTGCCAGTTCTCTCCTCAGCTCACATCTAGGTTCATTCATGCTTCCAACACCACCAATACTTTGTAAATTTTAGCAAGTGCAGATACCTTACCTACAGCATTCTGCAATACCATTCTGACTTATATTGCTTCTAAATCAAAGCTATTCTCTCCCTAAGAATAAACTAGGAGACAGGATAGCTAAGCTGACATATCTAGACCTATCTCTAAAACAACAGGCTTTTAAAATAGTTTTACTGGAGCTTTGTTTTTAATATTTCTCCCATGTAACTTTACTCCTAAGGATATTTGCATAAAGACAAATCTCCAAAGCTTGAAAGTTCAGCTGGGGTAATGCAAAGCAAAAGCTTTACAATCTGCAGCATGCATATGAGACAGTGGATCTTCAAAACAGATTTGTCTCAGGAAAGGGATACAGGGAAAGATACTTGTCAGCCTGGTCTCATAGGTCAGGTAGATCAAAAAAGCCTGTTGACTCTCCTACCTACAGCTTTTGTTGCTCATTCAGTCAATAAGTCTTAAATGAACAACTGTTAAAGACAACTGCTTCTAACTAGCCCTTTGCAAAAAATGTGGACATTGACAAGTATTAAAACTGTGAAGGGTAAATCACCAAGAACATCAGAGATAAAGGAATGAGAGAATAGAGAGATGGTTAAGTTTCTGTTTAGGCAGATTTTTTTCCACTGGTGAATGAAAAGAATATGCTGCAGAAATGCTGAACAGACATATGCAAGTCATAATTTCAAGTGCACAAATAATCCTTTGCTTGTCCAAAAGGCTAAAAATCCATTTATCTCTAGGACTGAATATTGAAAAACACACCACACTGAGTGGGATGTTAAACACTGCAGGAAAATCTAGTTTCGTTGCCACTATGCTAATCACCACTGCTCACATTAAGTTAGCCACAAACCAGGTTGCTCTCTCTGTCACACTACTCAACAGTTATGTGACATGGTCTAGTAAAATGGACTTGTGTGTTAAAGGGGGAGAATAGAAGTATAGTCATGTTCCATCCTAAGTCCATCAGTAGGATGTGGTGCCTCTAGTAAATAAAGCAACAAAATGATAATACAACACCTTTGAAATTTAATGAATTAATTATGAAGTTTCCATTATAGTTTTTATGGTATATGACTCAAAGACCAAAGGAAGCACCTGATATCAGTGTGTTCAGAGCTCAGAGAATGCCTGTTGCAGGATCAGAGCCCTTCTAACAGTACAGGGAAGGTAAAATTTCTATTTTACAGATATATATATATTTATAT
>NW_008668797.1:0-1404 GCF_000695815.1 Acanthisitta chloris
CGAGGAGCAGTTATCCCTCTGCGTCGGGGAGAGGTGGCTAGGGCTGGGGCAGCAGCGACGTGGCCCCTGTTGGGCAGCTTGTATGTGTGGGAGGATGTGATACCCCTCAGCGCTGGAGAAGCGGGTGCTGCACGCGTGCAAGTTACATTGCACAGAGTTTTTAGCAGGATGTGGGTTATTGTCTCTAAACAGTTTACGCTGGTGGACTGTACATCGGGGATCAATTAGGACCTATTTTGTAATCCCACACAGGAGCTCAGGAGCTCCCAGGCTATACATTTGAACACATGACTGTTTTTTAGTAGAAAAGTGGATTGGTAACAATTTGATTTGCAATCAAGTCCAAAGAGCACCTTTGCAGTCTGCTGTGATGTAAGTAACAAACTGCAGCTCTGGTAGCTAATGTTTTTCATGCTGGATATTTACTTGGGCTGTAACATAATTTCAGTCTAAAGAGAAGATCTGCATCCTTTCACACATGCTACATGTATGCATCAGAAATGTTCATGTGGTGTTTTCTGTTTATTCACACATGCTCATTGAACTACTTAAGTCACGTTTATTATGTATTGGCTCTGTAGAGCATTTCATTAAAGGGAAATTTTGCTAGTAAAGGATGACAACTGCAGATTGGTCTTTATTCTATTTGACATTTTTGGCAGGTTATTGAATTCACTGAAGTTCTGAAATAGTTGTGGAAACAAAATGGTGGTACAACCTTAAAACAATCTAAAGAAAGGATAGTCCAAGTATATAATAAATAAATAAATAAAATTGTACTCAGCAATTGCAGGACAGCTTCCTGGTTTTTTATATGATTGTCAGAATAAATGGAATTATTGTTAAACATAATGGAGTAAAAGTCAGCAGAAAACACAGCCTCAGTATAAAAAGAGACAGCAGAGAGCTATAAAAAACCCCTATAAATTCCTTTTTTTCAAGACTGCTGAGGTGGTCAAACAGTGTCTATTTTTAAGCATATATCTCATCCAAAATTATAATCATATGCATCTGGATTTTTCCAAAATGTGAAAATGCAGTCTGGCAGAGAGAGCTTGATTTTCAGTAGTAATTTCTGCAGGGTTTTTCTTTTTTTTAATTTCTTCTACTTACGCTATTCCCACCATACTCAAATATTATTCCTACTAAACATTCCAGTAAAACAGTTTTCGATTGTGGATTCTTCTTCTTAAGAATCTTTTCATTTTCCGACATTAGGCTAATATGGTTGAACCTTGTTCAAATGAGGTTTAGACTGGCTGAACTAATTGCTTGATTTATCTCTTTTAGCTATGTGATTTCCTATTATGTGAATCAAATATAGCTGTTTCTTTGCACACTACAGTTTCATGGAACAGTCTGTTACAGAGCTACCATCTCTGAATTGCAGAGCAATGGAAAGAG
>NW_008668797.1:1444-13562 GCF_000695815.1 Acanthisitta chloris
AGAGTGCAAATATTTTTTCCCCATTTTCATCAAATAATAATTAAAAGGAAAACTAAAATGTTAAAATATTTTAGCAGGATGAGAAAAAGGGCCTGAGCAATGGCATTGTCATTCTATATTTGTGAGTTCTTTGTTTCAATTTCAAGCTTATGTCATTTCTCTGAAGACAGAAAGGGTCAACAATTACCAGCCCAAGCAGTCCTTCCATGAAAGAACTGACTAGTGTAAAAGTTTGCTGTTGTCATCTGCGGGATATAACTGGATCTGAGTCACAGTCTGTGACTACTTTTCATTTTTCTAGACATGTTTTCAAAGAACAGATATAAGGCTTCGGAGTGCTTTTGTCCGTGGAGAGGTCTTTAGTTTAGAAGTCAAAAGCAATTAATTTTCCTTTCTGTGAGACATTGAAGTCTGTATGGTTTCTGCATGTTCTTTTAATAGTTGGTCTGAATTACGTGAAGCATTTATGTATCTCCCAGTAGTTTCCCTAAGGCTTTCATGGTACTTTCAAAAGTCAAGGTTCAGTGGGAAATTGTCAGTGATTTATATACCAATTCGCTTGCTTCTAGTTTCACTCCTTATCTGATTGTGGCATGCAAATTGTCCACATACCTGCACTTTGCCTAAATAAAAAAAGGCAGAGCTGTAGTTTGGATAACCTGTTCTTAGTGTTTATTAGAGCATATGGACATTAATGGTGGCCGTTTGTAGAAAATGCTAGATCTCTAGAGACCCTCTCTTTCACTTGCGAGGACATCAGATCATTTCAAAGGTGTCTGTGTCCATAGAGGGGAGAGAAAATTAGGAACTGGGAAATAATTTGCAAATTAACTGCTTTGCCAAGGAAATAAATGAGAACTTTTTTTTTTTTTTTTGTTAGCTTTTCATATCCTATTGTCCCTGGCAATGCTTATGTCCGGACAAGATAGGCTTCTAACAGACTCATCCAAACACAATGGAGAAGGGCAATAGCAAGAAAACCGGCTGCTTACAGATATTTAAGAGGTTGTTATAAAATTATGGTGAAACAAAGCCAAATCAAAGCCATTAGACGCAGGAGTTTGCATGGCAATTCTCCTTTCACTCGGCAAAATTATTAGATACGCCAGTCTTGGTTCAAATAGAAGCACTGGAGTACAAAAGCCTGCCAAGCCACTGAGTCTACAGAGTAACTTACACATAGCTTTTCGTTACCTGATCAAGCTGCATCTGGAGTCAGTAGTCCTCTTTCTGTCACTACCCCTTTTTGGAAATGTACTGTGGAAGCTCATTCCTTTCTTGGTTAAATATTTACCTATCTCCAGCTCCGAGGCACTCAGGTCTAGTTTATTCTCACTTGTTAATGTCCAGTGTCTGCTGCAGTGTACATCAGTCTAAATAGTTCCCATTCCATCGTGTCCAGATTACAGAAACAAGCTCATGTTTGTCCTACTGTTTTGGGGATTTTCTTTTTATGTTTCTGACATAAAATAAGATCTTAATTCCTCTAATCTTCATAATAACCTTTCTGTGAACTCCAGTTTGAACTCAGTTTTCATAAATGCACTTGATCAGAATTGTCACTAATGCTCTCTCACCAGTGCCCTAGACAGTGGCATTAGTATTTCACTTTGTCTCTTTGCCTGATGCAGCTGCTCTGGCAGTCAAAAAGGTGCACAGTCTTTGCTAGTCTCATGACCCTGAGTGCTGTACTAAATAGAGCAAATGGCAGAAAGCTTTAGCCATGTCATCTTCATTCTTTTTCATATCTCTCGGTAAATCCAAATTTATTTCTACTGGAGTACCTGGCCTGACACAGCTTTTATTTTTTTCATTTCAGAGCTGCACTGTTTTGTTTGCCTCTTGACATTTGGGGTTAGAATAAACCACTTAGGAATTTATCTCTGGTTTTGCCACTATTTGGAGAAGGGAGTTTTAATGTGCTACCAAGAGTGAGGATTAGAAATGTGCTTCTTAAGCTACCCTTTTCATGGAGAAAGTAAATTTAGGTGAAAGAAACACCAATGAGTGTTAATGTCCTGGCTCACCACAAGAATCTGTGTGCTAAAGCCTTGCCAGGACTGTTTTTTACCTACCTTGTATTCTGCTGTCCTGGGCAGCTGCTAGCAGTCTGGCCACGTTTATTCTGCTTCTGCTGATATGAAGCAAGTAGAGCTTCTTTGAAGGGTTTTAGACCTCACCTCTCAGTATCTTCCCAATATTTCCCTATTTGATATTTCAGTGTGCTGCTTATAATAAAACTTTGTCTTTCCAACTGCATCTTTCAGTCTGGGTTATGATGCTTTTACACATATACATGATTCTAACCTCATAATACCTTGAATCAGATAAGCTTCCCCTGATGCTGCCAAGTACATTGGTTCACAAGCTGTGCTCTGCAGATGGCTGGCAATCAGTAAATTCCAAATAAGTGGCCGGTGCATTGTCCACTGAACTCTGTTAAGTCTTATTAATTGGTCTGTTAAAAAAATAGATGATAAGGATTTGTGAGAATTGGCTGTGGTTTTCATCTGTGGATACCAGTGTATTCATTGAGATCTCACCAAAAACACAAGAGGTTAAACAGCTTGCCCAAGATATAGAAGAGAAAACAAAGGTCATAGGATGCCTCTGAAAGAATGAAGAATAAAATCCAATCTCTAGGTTAGTGGTTTGGTATTTTTATGTAGAAAATCATTAATTTCTTCATGACTGGCTCATATTGTAACAGTGTTCTTATAAATAAGGATTTTGGTAACACCCAAAGTACTCTGGTGATATAATTTGGTCTGTGCATGTAAGACAACTAATATGCAGTGAGTGTCACTCACTTGCACATCCCAAATACAGTTTGGTGAGTTACAATCATTGAATTTTCCCATTGTATTCCATTGCTTAAATATCCATCAATTTTATTTGACTAATTATATTTTACAAAAGACAAAAAGATCACCTTTCAAAAGGCTGTGTGTGGAGGGAACTCTGTTTTTACTAAAATATCAACTAAAGTCAGTTTCCTTTTAGAAAGCATTGGAAATGTATATAAAAAAAGGAGTGTTGCTCTTTGAAACAACTGTAAATTAACTCATCACTGTCTGTTGTTACTGTATATAGAAACAAGATGTTTTCCCTGGGTTTGCTATAGTCCTTTTCCTTTGAGACACACCTGTTATTAGAGTTTTCAAAAGAAAACAATGTACATGTGAAAGGCATAAAATAATGAATCTTAATATTTTCAATCTCAGCTTTTCTCACTTTTTGCATCATATTTCCAGGGGCAATTCATCCTGCATTAAGCATCCAGAGCGGGGTGCATATGTATGTGTAAACCGAAGTGATGTGCAGGCCAGGGAGTTCACAGCATGCTGCTCTGCTGGAGTGAGAAAACTGTTCAAATTAATTCTGTCAGAGAATGAGATCCTCTAAGTCATAAAGAGTAACATATCCAAATGTTTTTTTATGATCATGAAGGTGGCAGGTATACATACTTTTTCAGACATTTATTTTTAACCCTGCCCTGATTTAACCTGTTCTTTTGGGATCAAGGAAGTGGCTGAACATAAGACTTAAAAAGTACCTGTGTCTGATACAGAAAATGCTGCTTAATGGCTAAATTTGCCTATGCCCATAAATAGTCTACGTGTAAGGAGTATAGAGATGTAGAAGGGAAGCACATGAAGTGAGGACTTTTTGTCCTTGCACGATATTCAAACTAGAGACATATATCCTCCTGGCTTTGATAAGGAGCAGGCATATGAGACCTCCTGATTATAGTTTCTCTGTACATTGTCTTGTGCTTAAGTTTCCCAGTGGACTCTCAAGTTTGCCCTCATGCCTTGAGGAGGTGGTTTCAGACTGCCTTTGGTGCTAACACCCTGATGCACGTAGGAATCTGAATAGGGACTGTTTCTACCTAAAATTTAAAAAAAAAAAAAGTAAGCATGAAATATAATAGTGAAAATAACCTTTCCCATTTTCTCTTCGATTTTACTGAATAAGGACAAATTGTACTGAAGAGAAAACTCCGTGTTTTGTTGAACATGGTGCTCATTTAACATATCCATTTCATCTTTGAGCAAATAACTTTGTCAAAATAAAGGTAAGAGTTTTGTTTTATTGGAAAAAAATATAATAACATTGGCAAGGTTTATTTGGTTCTCACATGTGTATGTAGTATTTAATTACAGGTTGGAACATGGCATTCCTAGTGATTGTTTCCAGCTTCATTTCCAAAGAAGGAACATAACATTGGCACTAGCTTCTTCACTTTTCATTTAGAAATGCCTCCAATAATGGGGACAAGTCCTATTGGGAATGAGCTGACATATTAATATGTTGGGAAGTGGATTACAGCGCATCCCATACTTACTTAAGTCAGCAGCTTGCATTTAAGAAAGAGTAGCACTGCAGGCTTGTTCACAAAATTCAAAAGGACCAAACACCTAGATTTCCCTCACAGTCAGCAGAAAAATTGTGATTCCTCTAGTGCATCATTTAGTATGGGTGCCTAATGTGAATTGTGCTCTGAAGAATCTGTCTCTGTGCTTACTACAGAATGAGTGAGTTTGGGAACTAATGGCAAAGTCTTAGGACCTGTACTGACTTTAATGTTTCTTCACACTAGTGCAGTCACTACTGCTTTTCTAGAACTCATTTGGGTTTTGGACATGAAAAAGGATCACTATCACTAGTCTAGGGAGACTGGCTCTCTAGACTAAAGTATCTCCAAACAGTTTGAATTATTAGCAATACCTCAGTAAACCTCTCATGATTCCCCAGGTGGGAGGTGCAGAGGTTAGTCCTTTCCTATGCCATTCCTATGCCTTCTGCGTCCTGTCATAAGCAGGCATACTCCTGCCGCTGAAATAAAAAGTGGCTGCAATTCTTTGTTCAATGTGGCCATAATTCTGCCTCTGGTACTGCAAGTAATGACTCTGTAAGTTCAAGGCACATTGAAGGTGTTGGGTTTTATATTCTTATTTTTAAGAACTTTTAAGGAAACTATTGCATGGGTAATGCTCATCACCACATTAATTTAGAGGAGCACTGAAATTTCTCTGTGGGGAAAGCCTGTGTTTCCTCCACAGGAAACATGTTCTTACTCAGGAAAACTACAAAATGTACAAATTTTAGCAGGACTATTATTAGCATCCAGGTCTCCTGATTCCTCTGCTCACTGAATCATACTCTTGCTGAGGTGTGAGGCAATAAGGTAGATAGGGATGAATTGTAAACCACATAGGACTGAGGGCAGCAAATGGAATGAAAGCTAAAAAGTTTTTTTGTAAACCTTGCAAGTTGAAGAAGCTATGTGGGAGGCTTTCTAGGAGATAAAATCCAGAAAGAATATGATGCTCCTTCTTGCTACAAGCAGTAACTACTGGTTTCCGCTGCTGTGTAACAGAGAGGAGCCAGAAGGGAGTGGAACTGGCTGCTGTGGCAAGGGCACAGGTTACACACTGGTATCCCCAGCCACTGCAGTCTATTGTCTGATGTACTTTATTGATGTGTCATTGCAAACAGTATGCAACATCAGCACGCCCTTTGCTGCTTTGCAGACAGTTATGATTAGACTGGTATAAAGAGTGTTTTATTTCCTTTATCTCATGTTCTAAGCAAAATATCCCCAAATAGTTGTACAATAAGGAAGAGTAGTGAGGGCGAACAGGATTTGTTTCTGTCTTTTCCATAAAAATCAGAAAGCTGAAAGATTAGTAATGTGTATGGTTGGTAATATTAGGTTTTTTTGTACTAACACTTCTTTGTTGCATGCCGGTGCAAGACGTGAATAAATATTAAGGCCAATGCAAGCACTCAGGTACCCAAGACTACCTTTAATGAAGAATGTAATTCTGAAATCAAATTCTGAAATCAAGCACTCCCTACTGTATTATTTTTGAAATATAAATCTTACACTGATTTTTCTCCCAAAAGTTTGCTACTTGCATTGTCTTCTTCAGGACTTTTTGTCCCCAGTCCTATATACCTCTTCAGTAGCCCAAAGAAGCTGGCATACTGGGTTTTTTGTGCTGTGAGACAGCAGAATTTATGCAGTAATTGAATTCTGCTGAGAAGGTGGGTTAGTGTACAGCCCTCACCCTGGCTCCAGCTGTCCTTTCTCAGTGCCCAAACGTGTTCTGAGATGCCTAACTTTGAAAGATTTTAGATGAGCTGCTTTTCTGTAAACATTTATGTTAGGATATGGTGTCCATCTTTCTGTCTCAAATCGGCATGCAAAAGTGTTGTCCTTAGAGTAACCACACACTGCCACAGGCTTTCAAAATACTTGAGATATTTTCTTAAAATCCATAGGAAGTGAAACACTCCAAGTTCTTTATTTCTGCCATTTTTATAAGCATGCCAGGTCAGGTTTTCAATTTAATATCTGTAACTTTCAACTTAGTTGTTTTTTTTTATAAATGGAATCCGTGGTCTTTGAAGTCCCTAAAGCAAAATAAGTTGCTATGTAGCAATATTCAGTAATCTATGCTTATTCAGGTGTTTATTATGGATTAAAAACTGTATTTTATGGACTCAAATTTGAAAAAGTTGGCATGCCATCCAGAAGGACCATGACAGGCTGGAGACGTGGGCTAACACCAACCTCATGAAGTTCAACAAAGTGAAGTGCAAGGTCCTACTCCTGGGTCATTGCAATCCCAGGCACACCTACATGTTGGGTAGAGAAGTGATTGAGAACAGCCCTGAGGAGAAGGACTTGAGGGTGATGATGGAAAACTCAACATGAGCTCAAGTGTGCACTTGCAGACCAGAAAGCCAATGCTGGGCTGCATCAAAACCAGCATAGCCAGCAGGGTAAAGAAGGTGATTTCTCCCCCTCTGCTCTTGTGAGACCCCATCTGGAGTAATACATGCAGTTCTGGTGTCCCCAAGATAAGAAGGACATGGAACTGTGAGGAGGGAAATATCATGGAACACAAGCAGGCTACAGAGTTCATAAGAAGACCTCCCCTACAAACACAGGCTGAGAAAGTTGGGACTGTTTAGCCTGGAAAAGAGAAGGTCATGTGGAGAACGCATAGCAACCTTCTAGTATCTAAAGGAGCTGCAGGGAATTCAGAGAGGGACTCTTCATTTGGAACTGTAGTGATAGGACAAGGGGTAATGAGTACGCACTGAAAAATGGGAAATTTAAGCTAGATATTAGCGAGAAATTCTTTACTATAAGGGTGGTGATATACTGGAACAGGTTGCCCAAGTAGGTGGTGGATGCCCCAACCCTGGCACTGTTCAAGGCCAGGTTGGATAAAGCCTTGAGCAACCTGCTATGCTGAGAAGTGTCCCTGCCCATGACAGGACTTCAAACCCTTAACATTCAAGGATTCTATGATTCTAACTGCCGCTCATGGTGATGTTACATTAACTTTGGATATTTGAAAAACTACAGAATATACTAGTACTAGAAAAAAAATCAATACCTTATTTCAGAGGTATATACCCAACTCACTATTTAATGATATGATAACTAAAAGCTGGTAAAGGCAAAATGCTTTGGGTAAGTTTATAGGCATTACAAAAGACAACAATATATTTACAGTAAAAGAACTAGTTCAAGAATTTTATTAGATGTAAAACTTACTCAGCTTTTTCTTGGATATATACCTACCATGTCATAATGCAGCATTGATGTTGTACAAGTGAAGTTTTGTTGTCCATACTTTCACTGTCCATTTCATTGATCATATTTTCTGAACACAGATCTTTGTAATAGTGTACTCAGGAACTGTCCTGGATTTCTATAATTTTGGGTGGCAGTCACCAGTGAAGTTTACATCCTCTGTTGCTACCAGAATTATTACTAGATACAAGAATCATAGAAATGAAACCTCTGTGAACTTCTTCGTGAAGTTCACATTGAAGTGTACACATTACTAATATTTCAAGAAAATATTCTTCTTGAAGTTCATTGATATCTGGTATGAAAAACTCCAATAAATGCTAAATGTTTCCTGTTTTGTATGCTACAACAGACAGTAAACTTTATCTTTTTATTTTGAATTACAGATGGCATCCGTTCAAGATTCCAAATATGGCCAGAAAGATACGTCTGACCAGAACTTTGATTACATGTTCAAACTGCTCATCATTGGCAACAGCAGTGTTGGGAAAACCTCCTTTTTGTTCCGCTATGCTGATGATTCCTTTACATCTGCATTTGTAAGCACGGTTGGGATCGATTTCAAAGTGAAAACCGTTTTCAAAAATGAAAAAAGAATTAAGCTACAGATTTGGGTAAGCTAAAAATAATAATTCTGTAAATTAAGCAACCTGTAGCAGTTTGATATCATTTACAGTGATGCAGGTTTGCATTGAATGTTATAACCCTTATATATATATATACATATATAAAACATAATAATGAAAAAGCAGTTCATTATTTCCTACATAATTTTTCTGTCTTTAATGATAGAGCACTGACAGTATTTTAAGGTATTTTTATGTATTTTAAGGTACAGTGATTATATATTCTGAATTAAATGTCATTAAGAAAGAATACAGGTTGAGACATTGATATCTGTGCAGTGAGGTATAAACAACTGTGCAATATGTAGGCTACTGAAAGTGGTACATGTTATATCAAAGTACCTTTGAATACTAGTTGGGATCTAGTGTCTTCCCATAAAAAAGTAAAAATGTAAGAGTGGATGCATAGTGAAGGCAAAATGTTTTGCTCTGTTAGTTACTTTTGTCATCCTGATCACCTGAAGCATCTTCCTTCTTCTGCTGAGGAATAAAACATATGCAAAGAGATAGTGTTGCCCGAGCATACAAAAACCTTCATTCCTTGCCTATACCTTAGAGGTGGTAGAAAGATGCCTAATGTAGACATTCAGCAAGAATCTTCAAACCCTGTTCCCAGCCCTGCACAGGACAACCCCAAGAATCATGCTGTGTACCTGAGAGCATTGTCCAAGTGCTTCTTGAGCTCTGTCAGGCTTGGGGCTGTGGTCACTGCCCTGGGGAGCTGCTCCAGTGTCCAGACCCCCTCTGGGGGAAGAACCTTTTTCTAACATCCAACCTAACCCTCCCCTGACACAACTTTAGGCTGTTCCCTGGGGTCCTGTCACTGGTCACCAGAGAGACCAGATCTGTGCCTGCTCCACCACTTGCCTTCTGAGGAAGCTGTTGACCAGACTGGACAAACCAAGTGACCTCAGTTGCTCCCCATACAGCTTCACCTCTAGGCCCTTCAACATCTCCATGGTCTTCCTTTGGACACCGTCTTATAACTTTATGCCCTTTTTGTATTGTGGCACCCAAAACTGCATGCAGAACTCAAGGTGATGCCACACCAGTGCAGAGCAGACTGGGACAACCACCTCCCTGAACCAGCTGGCAGTGCTGTGCCTGATGCACCCCAGGATATGGTTCAGTTTATGACAGAGTCACTGATGCTCACATTCCCTAGTTCTTGGGTAATAGGGTGATACTCTCTGAAGAGAGAGGGGGGAATAGCAAAACATTTAATAATGTGGGACCTGGAGTTAAAGGTTCAGATCTGTGCTATCTGTTTTGAGTGCTTGAAGATTTTGAGCAGTGTTTTCTTTGTGAGACACGCATAACAGCCTTAAAACACAGGTTTTCTTTTTGCTTCATGAATATAGGTACTTTGAAATTCATTTAGTGACAGGCAGCCATTAAGTCTCAGAAAACCTTGGGTCAAATCTGACCAATTCATCTAACATGATTTGAACAGCAGATAAATTGATTATCTTTTTAATAGGGCACAAAGGTGAATTTCCCAGTATCCCAAGTTTTGTGTCATTCATGTTTCATTTTTAGGCAGGCCTCAGCCCTTGATGTCTGAAAGAACTTGTTCTGTGCTCACTAGGAACTATAGCCTAGATTTCTTGCCCTTCAAGCTTTTAAAGCTTAGGTCATTGCTATTATCATGAGTATAGTAGTACTACATACTAGGTAACTCTATACCATATGCATGCTTTATTTCAATAACTTGCTAGTTTCATTGTAGAACTTTAATGTTTGAGATCACATTGACTTTACCTATTTATTTTTTTATAATGCAGCAATAAAATTGTGTTCATATCATAATCTTTACCCAGTTCTTTCTTTAATCACCAAGTATCCACTACAATAGATTTTATTGATCATGTCTCTCCTAGCATAATCAGCAATGTTAGTTTATGATGTTGTAGTAATGTGATTAGTTTGACACCAGTATATTTTTCATGTCTTCATGTCAAACTACAAATATGTGCTTGCCTTAAAGCAGTACAGTGGTCTGTATGTGTTCAGATCTATCCATGGCATGGAGATGATGAAACAGCTGTATTCTTTCCAGCTGTTCTAGCAAAATGTTCATTTTGTTGTTCTTTGCATGACAGTAACATGCAGAGTCTAAACAGGCTCTGACAGTCCTTTCCTGAAAAACTTGGAACTGAAATGGATGAAACAAACATGAGAGCTACATGTCCCTCAAGGAAGAGGGAGCAGGCTAGAGCAGGGAATAAACTTTCCTGCTTCAACTGCAGGTGAAGGGTCACATGCCAGGACATAGGGTTAAAGGCAAGACTTCAGATTTTCTTTCATGGAAAAGATTTTTAAACCAGCCAACACTGCATCTTTGTTTGTGCTGGGTTTGTTGGTTTTTTTAACTGAATTTTTAATGCCAGTTCTTAAAAGACCTTGTCATTGCCAGATTAACTCCAATTGCAACAACTCACTATTGTCATTCATGCATTTTAGATGGAGTATTCTGCGTTGGAGCATTGTGTTGCAGTTTGCTTGTAGTGAATTGGTTGACTGTTGCACCTCTGGGACCTTAAATAAAACCAGTAAAAGGTCTTGGAGAGCTATTCTAGAGCACAAAGTATGAAATGGAGCACTATTACCCCATCTCATAACCTATATCAGCTACAGTAGTGTTCTTAATATGCATCATCTATGTGTGTAACTGGTGTCTGTATTATATTATACTTTATTATTTTTTTGCTTATGCAAATATCTTTCTAAAATGAGTAGTACTTCTGCAATATGCATTTCCATATTAAATTCCCCTTATGAAAGAAAATTTATATTAGATAAAATATAAAACTGAATGAATCACACTGAGTGTAATTTGATGTTAATTCTGAGTAGAAGAAACATGCATGAGGTTACAACACTTCCTTCGAATCACTGGCAAAACGCTTGGAGCCTTCATGTGATAACTGTTATTCTGCATATATGCAATAAAATATGAAAAGTCTCACAGGTTTGTATAGTCAGAAGAAACTGGAAGTGAAGCTTTAAAATGTGTTCTGAATGACAGGATCAGAACTGAATTGCTTTTCCATGTACTTAAGTGAAGAGATACATGGAATGGCACTGCCCAGCTGTCCTTGGCTGGCAGCAAAGTGTAAATAGTAATGGTGCTAAATCAGTGGAATTCCTTAGCCTGAGATACAGTTAATGCAACATTCATTATACTACAGTTTTGTACATATTCTTCTTGTGTAGACATTTGAACTTCCTGTTTAATAGTGCATTCAGCATGATACTTTGTGTTGAACTTGTAGCATATTGGAGCCTGAAACACTGCTTTCATCTGAATAAGCTTCTCATGTACTTAACTGAGAAGGATGCAAGTTTGAAAGTCCATATGGGCACTCAAGGAAGCAGAGTCATTATTTCATAATAAAATTCACAGTGTGATCATCACAAATGAACTAGGAAGGGTTAACAGGTTGAAGTAGGCACTGTTTTACTTGCTGGGATGCCCAGTGGGTCTTTTGTTTGTCTGAGGGTGTTTCTTGCTTGGAGACAATGGTGTCTTATTCTTAAATTGAATTGTCTTCTTTCTTTGTTCAACTCAGGGAGGATGGGGCTCAATCTAGTCCTTGCTGTTATATCTTTTTCATATGGTCAGAAAGAGCCTGCTGGGAGTACTGTAACATTTCCTTTTTTTTCCTTCTGAGCTTAACACCTTCTTTCCACAATATTTATTACTGGAATTGAGAGAGGTTCAGAGTTCAAGTGCTATATTCATTAGTGATAGCACATTACCGTTCGTAGGACCACTAGCTGACCCTGAAATTTTGTTTCATAGCACATTATAAATGTGACAACCTGGTATGGACATTAGGAAAGCAGAATATTAACATGTTTCTTAGCTTTT